>NW_026895683.1:0-173838 GCF_033153095.1 Gastrolobium bilobum | reverse complement strand
ATTGGAAGAAAATGTGCAGACTTCGTAAGTCTGTCCACTATAACCCAAATCGAATCATGACCAGCCTGAGTCCGAGGCAAACCAACAACAAAATCCATGGAGATGCTCTCCCATTTCCACTCTGGTATGTCTAACGGCTGAAGTAACCCTGCCGGTTTCTGATGTTCTATTTTAACCTTCTTATCTGTGTTTCTTTAATCTTCTCATATAATTTATTTTCCACCCGACAGCTCTCATGCAACCCATCTGTAACCCGTGTAGTCCAGAATTCATCCACACTCCCAATAAAGACATCTGTCAGTTTCAAGTCACGGAATTGCTCAATTAATTCATTATCCCACAACATCAACTGGGATACACTGACAGACTTCCTACTCAATGCATCTGCTACCACATTAGCCTTACCCGGATGGTATTTCAACTCAAAATCATAATCTTTTAGAAATTCAACCCACCTCCGTTGTCTCATGTTCAGCTCTTTCTGATCAAACAAATACTTTAAACTCTTGTGATCACTGAACACAGCAAATTTCATCCCATACAGAAAATGCCTCCAAATTTTCAAGGCAAATACTATGGCAGCAAGCTCCAAATCGTGTGTCGGATAATTCTCTTCATGAGGCCTCAACTGCCTCGAAGCATAAGCAACAACTCTCCTTTCTTGCATCAACACACACCCCAAACCTTTCTTGGAAGCATCACAATATAATTCAAACTCACCTTCCGGATCGGGGAGGGTCAACACAGGAGCAGTAGTCAATTTATCTTTAAGGCTCAGAAAACAACTCTCACATTCCTGAGTCCACACAAAAGGAGTATCCTTTCGTGTCAATCGGGTCAATGGCAGTACCATTGTAGAAAACCCCTCAATAAACCTCCGATAATATCCAGCAAGACCCAGAAAGCTGCGGATTTCAGTAACAGTTTTTGGTCGTTCCCAGTACATAACAGCATCAATTTTATTTGGGTCAACAGCAACACCCCTCTCAGAAATAACATGACCCAGAAATTGTATCTCAGATAACCAGAATTCACACTTTGACGGCTTCGCATACAACTTTTTATCCTTTAACACCTGTAACACAGTCCTCAAATGCTCACTATGCTCCTCTCTGTTCTTAGAGTATATCAAGATGTCGTCGATAAACACGATCACAAACTGATCCAAATACGGTTTAAAAATACGATTCATGTAGTCCATGAACACTGCCAGGGCATTTGTAAGCCCAAAAGGAATCACCTGATACTCGTAGTGTCTATATCTAGAACGAAAAGCCGTTTTAGGCACATCCTCCGGCCTAATCCGAATCTGATGGTATCCGGACCGGAGATCAATCTTTGAAAACACGCAGGCACCCCTCAACTGATCCAACAAGTCATCAATACGCGGCAATGGGTACCTGTTCTTAACCGTCACTTTATTCAATTTCCAGTAATCAGTACACAGTCGCATGCTTCCATCCTTCTTTTTCACAAAGATCACCGGTGCTCCCCACGGGGACACACTCGGCCTAATAAAATTCTTTGCAGACAGTTCCTCTATATGTTTCTTCAACTCAGCTAACTCAAGTGGCGCCATCCGGTATGGGGCCAATGAAATCGGCCCCACACCGGGCAACAATTCAATAGAAAATTCAATCTCTCTCTCAGGTGGAAATTTCGGTATCTCATCAGGGAATACATCCGCAAACTCATTAACCACCGGAATCGTAGAAATTTCAATCTCCTTGCCACCCACTAGACCACCCAAGAAAATATAACCCTGATCCCCAGCCTTCAAGGCTTTAATAGCATTGCACATAGATAAAAAGGGAGACGGAGTAACCGAGGGCTTCTCATGAGACAATATCAACCTCTTGCCACAGCAATCAATCATTGCACAGTTTTGAGATAACCAATCCATGCCCAATATCAGATTAACAGAGGCCTGGGGCAATATAATTAAGTCAATAGTGTAACCCCTGCCTTCGTAGACAAACCCGACCTCTTTGCAAATGAAGGAGGAATCACTAACATCTCCTGTAACTGTAGTAATACGCATAGGGGGAATCATCCGTGATACTTTTAATCCCAACCCCTTAGCCACATATTCCGCCACGAACGAGTGCGTAGCTCCAGAATCAAATAAAACAGATAAATCAATATTAGAAATGAAAATTGTACCTTTTACCAAATTCGGTGCCTTCGCCGTCTGCTGTGCATTAGTAGTATAAACACGCCCAACTGTAGGTGCAGATGGCAAGGTCTGCAGATTCGCAGCCTGCCCAGTATTGCTCTGACAATTGTTGGCATAATGCCCAACCTTTCCACATCTGAAACAAGTCACCTGATTAACAGTACAAGGCCCTTGATGAAACCTCTTACACTTATCACAACGAGGAGCAGAATTTCTGTCATTATTCCCACTTCTCTGACCACCACCCCTTTTAAACTGACCTGGGGGCTGTCTTACTTGCAACCCCCTTCCTCTATTATTGTTTTGATGGTAGCCACCTCTGTTATTATTGCCGGGAGGAGCAGATGTCCTCGAAGAACCAGATTTTGGATATCTATTATAAACACTTTCAACCCGTTTACACTGAGTCACCAGATCTGCAAAGTTCCTCACAGCAGTATTAGACATTCTCTTTGCAATTTTCTCATTCAAACCCCTCTGAAATTTAGCAGAAAGAAACTCAGGGGTAGGCATCACACCCCCATAATTGGCAAATTTCACCAAATCATTAAACCTTGCCACATAGGCATCAATAGTCATGGTACCCTGTACCAACTTTTCAAATTCACCATGTTTAGCCTCCCGAACATCTCGGGGAAAATATTCCTCATGAAACAACCTCTCAAATAAAGCCCATGTAATCTCTTCCCCTTGAATAATGAAAGGCTGAGATGCAGTGTACCACCACTCGTGGGCATCTCCCTCGAGCATATAAACAGAATACAACAGCCTCTGGGGATCCTGACACTCCATAACCTGAAAGATTTTATCCATACCCCTCAACCAAGTAGTCACTACCTTCGGGTCCCTTGACCCCTGAAATGATGGCGGCTTGTGCTTTCTAAAAGAGATGAGCCTCTGCTCATTAGTACCTGCAAACACTTGCCCAGCAATCCCAGCAGACTGAGCAACCACAGAAGGATCCACAGAAGGATCTGGAACATAGGTGGGATCAGTAGTGTGATGACTAGCCTCTGTCGAATGATGACTAGCCCCACTCCCCTCATGCTGAGGAGTAACAGATGGCGTACGGGTAGCAGTATCCGTAGCCGTATGTGGAGGAGAATCATCCCTCCTGTGCCGAGCCCTGTCCTCCCTCATCTCATTCATGAAGGCATGCATCATATCCTGATTATTTTTCATCAGGGTCTCGGTCATAGTTCTATTGGCAGCAGTCTCTTCCTGCAGAGCATTCAGAACTGCAGTAATAGGATCTGGTGCTACTAAATGACCTGCACCTCTAGCTCCACGGCGACCCCGTGCCCTGCTCATGATATCTGTACATGTAACACAAAGGAATGAGCTGATCAGACCCACACTGAGGAATCACATATACATTAATCATAAATAGTTCACAGATAGCTATGCAACACAAGATACAGTAATACATTATCAGAGTTCCCTCACAAAACTGCTCTGATACCATAAAATGTAACAGCCCGTTACGTACCGGTATTGTTAACATTAATTATGATATTAAGCGCAGTTACAATCACAGCAGTTCATTTATAAATGCGAATAAATTTTTTTCGATTATTACGCGAGCATTTAAAATATAAAAAGGCGTAATAATTAAAAGCTGTGACCGTAACCGTAAACTCTTGCGGAAGACTTATTTAAACTATTTTTTATAACTAACGTTACTTATTATAAGTTACTAAGGAGTTCCCATAAACTCACTTAGCCAATTTCCAACTTTACGTTTTATACCAATTCGAACATGTTACACTCTAAGTTTTTCTGCGACCAAACCGATCGCAACCAACCCTACTTCTCAGATTATATCTTTGTGTTACTTAATTCCCTTTTTAACAAGCTAAAATACGCTCAATTCGGAGCTCATTTGCTCCGGTTATCGCCGTTTGAAGTTGGATAAGCGATTAGCCTAAACAACCCCAAAAACAGCTCCAAACCACTCACATTGCTCGAATTACTGCACTCAATCCACTCAACCATTTGCTCTCAAATTTTTATCCTACAAACTAGACATCTCAAACTTCATTTTGATATATCACACGCTCAATTTGACTGAGAAACGAAGCGGAAATTAATTTCCCAAATCCGGTCCAGAATCTGCCTCAGGTGCAGGGGCACATGGGCAGTCCGTGTTTCTCTATTTTCTTCAGGCCGAAGATCAACCCCGATTTTCCTCAAATTTGGACACAAGGTAGAGGACATCTCAACCTTCAAAATGGCGTATGGCACGTCCCTAGGGGACTTCTATGGAGGGAGATATTCTCTCCCGAAGTTCGCCTAAAATCTGCCAATTCTACAGAAAATTCGCCAGAGTTTCCTTTGTTTTTCCAATAATCCCAAATTTGTAAAAGATCATTTAAACCTCAAATGTACCTAATAAACACATGATAATACACTAATAATCCAATGGGTGGCACACACAAGGACCAACAACGCCTTGGGGCACTTACAACCCAATCCAGTTTATAGTTATTAAACATAGAGTCCATATTAATCATTCTTAAGTAGTTGCAATCACTAACACCTTTTTCATGCATATTTCCATCATACATATTATCATAACCTAAAATAGGCCTAAGGCCCTTCCATCATAATTAGACATGCATCAATACTATTACAATATGGCTTTACAAATTACAACTTGAAGCTAAAACTTCAAATTACATTCTTCTAAAATTTCGACTTAATTAAAAGACAACATAACCAAATACATCACTACTAGACTTAGGCAAAATGACATGAACAAGATGCTAATGAAGCTACTAAGAAATACAAATGACATGTTCATGCCCTAAGTCTAGCCTAGGCCACACGGCCAACAAAATGCAAAATAAGAAGCGCTCCACCGCTCACTCTGCGGGCCTCTTGCCCGAGGCTCCTGCTCCACTGCTACCTCCTGAAATAAATGCCCCGAGACGGGGTGAGATATACGAATATATCTCAGTAACCAAGAGGTTCTGGAGAAAACTCCACCCAATGGTTCACTTCGATGCATATCAATAGAATACAACAACCACTTTGAAAACGGGATATAGCAAGGGATTTAGAGAATGGGGAATATAAAGAAAACAAAATACGACGATACGGGATGGTAACCCCAATTCCACGTACGCCCTCGGCATATATAAGCCTATGGGTATCATCCAAGGTGTGTTCACAGAAACCACAACCATGATGCCCAAACCAACCAAAACGCCAAAGACATTCCTAGTGTGCTCCTACTCGGATCACACACCATGACCGCAGTCAACTGGAACTCCCTCCTGGAGACCTATCCAGCGGAAGTCCGAAAATGCCCGAAGGCTAATAAAACTTTCTACTGGCCAGAGACTCGGTACCGCAGTACCCATAGCAATAATGCATGCATGCTCATGTGTTCTATACTATTCATACACACTTCCTACCGTTGCCATCAACTGGCAAGGTGGAACAGAAAAGGGGAACAAGCCCCAGTACCAAGAGGTTACCTTAATTCGTGTTTCCACAAGCTCCGCAGCAGCTTATCCCTCAACTCGGTACACAGCGGAATGCCTACACAGAGGACATTCCCAATCACTCTCAGTTCAACCCATACATGTTAATTTATAATTACACATGCAATGAACCAATTTCTTACCTCAATCCACTTGGTCCCGGACCAAGGGCAACTCACTGATTCAAGATTCGGGATTCAGGTCGACGTACGGCAACCTATACAATAACGTACATCCATCAGTACTCGTCAAATAGTATCAAAACGCAAAATCACAAAAATCCTCCCCATCCTCCCTTGATGGTTCGGCCATTGTAGTGTAAATGTGAGATTTATTTTTCTAAATTTTCTTTCTCATTTTGTTACGTCTCATTAGGTTGTCAATAGGTCAGTTCAAGTGCCGGTTCGTCATTTTCGCGTCGAATTACATCAAAACGCGAAAATCGCCAAATCACCCCTTTTCCCCTTGGAGGTTCGGCCATGTAGGTGTAAATTTGAGATTTATTTTCCTAAATTTTCTTTCTCATTTTATAACACTCCCTTAGGTTGTTTAGAGGCTAGTTCAATCGTCGTTTTTCCGTTTTTCGACATTTACGCATCGTTTTGCGAAATATTTCATTCTGGGCTCATTTAGGTCTCTAACACAATTCATTTTTTTCCATTGATTCAAACACTCTCCAAGCACAACACAACCCATCTAAGCACCATATAACTACACAATTCATTATCCAAATCATTTTTCAACATCAATTCCTCAATCTTTCCTCAAAGAATCGAATTTTAACCTATGGCATTCCAAGGAATTTCCATACAACTTTAATCATTCCAACCATCATACAACCTATTATATCATCATACCATCATGCCACCATCATCAAACAAGTCTCAACACCAAAATTCACAAATTCCAAAATCATGATCATCAATTTTTTCTAAGTTAAAAATCATCACATTTCACTTAAAATTTTCATTGCATTTCTAGCATTACTACATCATTTTAAGGCATTATCATCTAATAGACATTTTCCATTTGAGCTCTCTAACATAACACATCATAAAATCCCTCTTTAGGGTTCATAAACACAATTCACCAATCAACCATTGAAATGTTGAAATAACTCACCCAAATGCAAGGCAAATGACTCCTCCTAGGTATACTCCACCATTGGAGCATTCCAAAGCTCCATGAACACCAAATTCCACAAGTGAGCCGCGGCCTTTGAGGGGGAGGATCTCAAAATCCAGCCACTTTCACGACTCAAGGATAGCACCAATGGCTTTAGAAGGCAATTTCCAACAAATTTCAAGTTAAACTTTGTTGAATTTGGTTAGGATTTGAGTGATTTAGGTGGGAAGAAAATTTGAAAGAAAACTTGGAGAAAGAAGGAGGGGGGCTCGGTTTTTGGCTGAAGGAGGGGTGAAGGAGGTGATGAATAGTACTTTGATGAGGTGTTTTAAGTGAATTTTAAGTGGGGTGGGTCCCACGCCACCTCACGCGATTTAAAACGCGTCCAAACTCTCACTAAACGTCCGTAAATTCAAAACTTATTTAGAAACTCTAATTTTTAACATTAACTATTCTCCTTTAATTATGCTTGATCAGATGAATTAAGAGTTCTCCACTCGTTCGGAGAAAACACTGTTTTAAGCTATTACGCGCGCCATTGGCACGCTTCCCCAAACTGTCTTAATTTCATCGAATATCATAAGAAATCATATTTCCTAACTCATTAGACCATTTTTAACTCATATTTGAAACCTATAGCTCAAAATTCCACTGGCACATTTTACGGTGCAATCGTAACGCGGTATTTTTACCCGCGAAAAACACTATTCACTGATTTTTCTGAAACTTGCCTATCCACTCAATTTTTCGTTCTGAACCCATTTCCGGGGTTATTTTTACCATATGAGACCTTCTACTCAATTTTTATCTTCCTAGGGTTGCGTGTTGGCTAATTACCGTTTTGCCCTTTCTTTGTATTTTGGCCTAATCTTTAGGATTTTCACTAATCCATCACTTGATTGCTCATTTAATATTTTAATTACTTGATTTAAAATCGTGAGGTGTTATAATTGTATTATGTCATTGGAAGCCTTGTAATTTGTACATAAGTTGATGTAACCATGAAGCATATGTAATATGATGAAAGGGCCATAGGCCTATTTTAGGATTATAATTATGTGTATGTTTAGAAAATGCATACAAATGGACCTTGATGATTGAAATATGTTAAGTGTTAAAAAAAAGTAAACAATGTGATATGAATTGTGTAATTTAGTATAAACTGTGATAGGTTGTAAGAGCTCCAAGGCATTGTTGGTCCTTGTGTGTTCCACCCAATGATTATTAGGTACATTTTGAGTTCATAGAGTACTTGTGAAAATTTGGGGATTATTGGGAAAAAAAAAAGAAACTCTAACGAATTTTCTAGAAATTGACAGAATTTAGGAAAATTTTGGGAGAGCATATCTCCCTCCACAAAGGTCCGATAGGGACATTCCATACGTTGTTTTGAAGCTGGAGATGTCCTCTATCCTGTGTCAAATTTTAAGGAAATTCTGTATTAGGAGTCGGCCTGTGGAGGGCTGTGAACACGGACTGTTCAGTGGACTACTGCACACTGGGCAGTTCTGGACCGAGTTTGGGAAATTTATTCCCGCTTCGTGTCTTGGTCAAATTAGGTGTACGATATATCCAATTGAAGCTTGGGATATCTATTTTTTGGTATAAAAATGTGAGAGCAATTTGTTGAGTGTATTTTCTTCAGTAATTGTTTTAGTGAAGGATGTTTTGAGCTGTTTTGGGGGTTGGTTGACAGAATTGCTTGTCCAACTTCAAACAGCGATATCCAGACCAAACGAGAACTTTATGACTCGTGTGATAGCTTCCTAGAAAGCTAATTGAGTCTAGAATACCATACTAATAGATGGGAGACTTGTTATATGCGGTTTGTCTGCAAAAAATTAATGATCGAACCATGTTCGGATAGGTAGAAAACGCAAAAGTGATATTTTCGCTAAGTGAATTTATGGGAACCCCTTAGTGACTTGAGAGATGTAATATAAGTTATAAAAGTAGCTTAAATAATTATTCCATAAAGAGTTTACAATCACGGTCATGGCTTTTAATTATTACGCTTTTTATTGCTTTAAACGCTCGCGTAATAAACAGAAAAAGTTTACTTGCATTTTTATAAATGAACTACTGTGATTGTAACTGCGCTTAATATCATAATTAATGTTAACAATACCGGTGTACAAAGGGCTGTTACATTTTATGGTATCAGAGCAGTTTTGTAAGGGAACTCTGATAATGCATAACTGTGTTTTGTGTTGCATAGCTACCTGTGAACAGTTTATGATTAATGTATATGTGATTCCTCAGTGTTGGTCTGATCAGCTCATTCCTTTGTGTTACATGTACATATATCATGAGTAGGGCACAAGGTCGCTGTGGAACTCGAGGTGCAGGTCGTCTAGCAGCACCAGATCCTATTACTGCAGTTCTAAATGCTCTGCTGGAAGAGACTACTGCAAATAGACCAATGACCGAGAACCTGATGAAAAATAATCAGGATATGATGCATGCCTTCATGAATGAGATGAGGGCAGATAGGACTCGGCACAAGAGGGATGATTCTCCTCCGCATACGGCTACGGTGACTCCTACCTATATGCCATCTGTTACACCTCATCAGGAGGGGAGTGGGGCTAGTCGTCATTCTTAGGAGGCTAGTCGCTACCCTACTGATCCTACTTATATCCCAGAGCCTTATGTGGATCCTTCTATTGTTGCTCAGTCTTCTGGGGTCACTGGGCAGGTATTTGCTGGTACTGATGAGGAGAGGCTCATATCTTTTCGAAAACATAAATCGCCAGCATTTCAGGGGTCAAGGGACCCGAAGGTAGTGACTACCTGGCTGATGGAGATGGAGAAAATATTTCAGGTTATGAGGTGCCAGGATCCCCAGAGATTACTTTATTCTGTCTATATGCTTGAGGGGGATGCCCACGAGTGGTGGTACAATGCATCTCGCCCGTTCACTATACAGGGGGAAGAATTAACTTGGGCATTATTTGAAAGGCTATTTCATGAGGAGTATTTTCCCAGGGATGTTCGGGAAGCCAAGCAGGGTGAATTTGATAAATTGGTACAGGGTACTATGACTGTTGATTCCTATGTGGCGAAATTTAATGAGTTGGTTAAGATTACGAACTACGGGGGTATGTTGTCGACTCCTGAGTTTTTATCTGCTAAATTTCAGAGAGGTCTGAATGAGAAAATTGCTAAGAGGATGTCTAATACTGCCGTGAGAAATTTTGCTGATCTAGTGACCCAGTGCAAAAGGGTTGAAACTGTTTATGGCAGGTATCCGAAGTCTAGTTCTTCGAGAGCGAAAGATAATAGGAGGACATCTGGTCCTTCTGGTAATAATAACAGAGGTGGCTACCATCAGAATAATAATAGAGGTAGGGGGTTGCAGGTAAGGCAGCCTCCGGGTCAGTTCAAGAGGGGTGGTGGTCAGAGGAGTAGGTTCAATGATAGAAATTCTCCTCCACAGTGTGATAAGTGTAAGAGGTACCATCGGGGTCCATGTACTGCGGCTTCAAATTCTTGTTTCAAGTGTGGTTAGGTGGGGCATTTTTCCAGAGAGTGTTATAGTAATATTGGGCAGGCTGCGAATCTGCAGGCCTTGCCATATGCTCCTACGGTTGGGCGTGTTTATACTACTAATGCGCAGCAGACGAAGAAGGCACCTAATCTGGTTAAAGGTACAATTTTTATCTCTAATATTGATTTGTCTGTCTTATTTGATTCAGGAGCGACGCATTCGTTCATGGCTGAATATATTGCAAAAGGGTTGGGGTAAGAGTATCACGGATGATTCCCCCTATGCGTATTACTACTGCTACAGGAGAGATTAGTGATTCCTTCTTTATTTGTAAAGAGGTTGGGTTTATCTACGAAGGCAGGGGTTACACTATTGATTTGATTATCTTGCCCCTGGCCTATGTTAATTTGATATTGGGCATGGATTGGTTGTCTCAAAACTGTGCAATGATTGATTGCTGCGGCAAGAG
This sequence comes from Gastrolobium bilobum, assembly GCF_033153095.1. Taxonomy (NCBI): domain Eukaryota; kingdom Viridiplantae; phylum Streptophyta; class Magnoliopsida; order Fabales; family Fabaceae; genus Gastrolobium; species Gastrolobium bilobum. Next base: position 163,090 of record NW_026895683.1, on the reverse strand, counting down.
GTTGATATTATCTCACGAGAAGCCCTCGGTCAGTCCGTCTCACTTTCTGTCTATGTGTCAGACAATTAAAGCCTTGAAGGCTGGTGATCTGGGTTATGTTTTCTTGGGTGGATTGGTAGGTGATAAGGAGATAGAAATTTCTAGTATTCCGGTGGTTAATGAGTTTGTGAATGTGTTTCGTGATGAGATACCAGAATTTCCACCTGAGAGAGAGATATTGAGTTCTCGATTGAATTGTTGCCTGGTGTGGGGCCGATCTCTTTGGCTCCAAACCAGATGTCGCCGCTGGAGCTGGCTGAGTTGAAGAAATATATTGAGGAGCTATCTGCAAAGGATTTTATCAGACCGATTGTGTCTCCATGGGGAGCACCGGTAATATTTGTGAAAAAGAAGGATGGAAGAATGAGATTGTGTACTGACTACCGGCAGTTGAATAAAGTTACGGTTAAGAGCAAGTACCCACTGTCGCGTATTGATGATTTGTTTGATCAGTTGAGGGGTGCCTATGTATTTTCTAAGATTGATCTCCGGTCCGGATGCCACCAGATCCGGATTAAGCTGGAGGATGTGCCTAAAACGGCATTCCGTTCTAGATACGGACACTACGAGTATCAGGTGATTCCTTTTGGGCTTACTAATGCCCCTGCAGTGTTCATGGACTATATGAATCACATTTTTAAACTGTATTTTGACCAGTTTGTAATAGTGTTCATTGATGTCATTTTAATCTATTCTAAGAGTGAAAAGGAAGATACGGAGATCTGAGGACTGTGTTGCAGATATTAAAGGATAAAAAGTTGTATGCGAAGCCGTCTAAATGTGAATTCTGGTTATCTGAGGTGCAATTTGTGGGTCATGTTATTTCTGCTAGGGGTGTTGCAGTGGATCCAAACAAAATTGATGCAGTAATTGATTGGGAACGACGGAAGACTGTGACTGAGATCTGGAGCTTTCTGGGTCTTGCTTGGTATTATCGTAGATTTATAGAGGGGTTTTCCACAGTGGTACTGTTGTTGACCCGATTGACACGAAAGGATACTCCTTTTGTGTGGACCCAGGAGTGTGAGAAATGTTTTCTGGCTCTTAAAGAGAAATTGATTACTGCTCCTGTGTTGACCCTCCCCGATCCGGAAGGTGGGTTTGAATTATATTGTGATGCTTCCAAGAAAGATTTGGAGTCTGTGTTGATGCAAGAAAGGAGAGTGGTTGCTTATGCTTCTAAACAATTGAAGCCTCATGAGGAAAATTATCCGACGCACGATTTGGAGCTTGCTGCTATTGTATTTGCCTTAAAAATCTGGAGGTATTTTCTGTATGGGATGAAATTTGCTGTGTTTAGTGATCACAAAAGTTTAAAATATTTGTTTGATCAGAAAGAGCTGAATATGAGACAGCGGAGATGGGTGGAATTCTTAAAGGATTATGATTTTGAGTTGAAATACCATCCGGGTAAAGCTAATGTGGTGGCTGAAGCCTTGAGTAGGAAGTCTGTTAGTGTCCCAGCTGATGTTGTGGGATAATGAAGTGATTGAACAATTCCGTGATTTGAAATTGACGGATGCCTTTGTAGGCAGGATGGATGAATTCGAGTGTTTACGAGTTGAAAATGAATTACATGAGAAAATTAAAGAAACGTAGATACAGAACAACAATATCAAGTATTTGAAAGGGCAGAGTGGGATATCTTTGAATGAACAGGGGTTATTAATGTATCAGGGAAGGATTGTTGTGCCCAAGGAGTTAGCAGAGGAGGTAATGGTTAAGGCCCATAAGGGTCAGTATGTTGTCCACCCAAGTGCCACAAAAATGAATCAAGATCTGAAAACTAAGTTTTGGTGGCCTGGGATGAAGAATGATGTTGCTAAATATGTATCAAGGTGCTTAATTTGTCAGAAAGTAAAGATAGAACATCAGAAGCCTGCTAGTTTACTTCAGCCGTTGGATATACCATAGTGGAAATGGGAGAGCATCTCTATGGATTTCGTTGTTGGTTTGCCTCGGACTCAGGCTGGTCACGATTCAATTTGGGTTATAGTGGACAAGCTTACGAAGTCTGCATATTTTCTTCCAGTGCGAGTGGATTTCTCTACGGAGAAATTGGCAAAGTTATATGTAAAGGAGATTGTAAGGCTCCACGGGATACCAGTTAGTATTGTTAATGATCGGGACCCAAAATTCACTTCTCGTTTTTGGGGAGCCTTGCAGCAGGCTTTTGGCACTCAGCTCAGGCTGATGGTCAGACTGAGAGGACCATACAGACACTTGAGGATATGCTGAGAGCTTGCACATTGGAGCAGGGCACTGCTTGAGACAGGTATTTGTCATTGGCGGAATTCTCGTATAATAACAGTTTTCATTCCAGTCTGGGCATGGCACTGTATAAGGCATTGTATGGACGGAGATGTCGTACTCCTACTTGTTGGACTGAGGTGGGTGATAAAGAGAGATTTGGGCCGGATTTTGTGCAAGAAACTACAGCACAGATTGAAACGATAAGAGAAAAACTTAAACAAGCACAGATTCGGCAGAAAGTTATTATGATAATAGACACAGACCGCTAGAATTTGAAGAAGGTAATCATGTATTTGTGCGGTTATCTCCAGTTACGGGTGTTGGCCGTGCATTGGGCGTGAGGAAGCTGAGTCCTCGGTTTATTGGGCTGTATCAGATAATGAAAAGAGTAGGATTAGTGGCCTATCAGCTTTCCTTGCCCTCTCAGTTGGCGAATTTGCATGATGTGATTCATGTATCGCAGCTGCGACGTTATATTCCGGATGAATCACATGTGGTGATACCGGATGATATTGAGATTCAGGAGAATTTAAAGACTCCTATAGGCCCTATTGAGGTCCTTGATCGCAGAGAAAAGAGGCTGAGAAGTAAAATTATTCCAATGCTAAAGATTCAATGGGAAGGACGTACACCTGAGGAGGCTACTTGGGAACGGGAGGATGAGATTCTCCGCATGTATCCTGAGTTAGCGGACATGTATGATTTAATTTTGCGGACAAAATTTCAAAAAAAAGAGGTGAATATAACACCTCACATTATAAATCATGTATTAATATATTAAATGAGAATTAAAGGAATGAATTAGTGAAAATCCTGGAAATTAGGCTAAAATACAAAGAAAGGGTAAAACGGTAAATAGCCGAACACACAACCCTAGGAAGGTAAAATTGAGTAAAAGGTCTCAGATGATAAAAATAACCCTGGAAATGGATTCAGAACGAAAAATTGAGTGGATAGGCAAGTTTCAGAAAATTCGGTGAATAGTATTTTTACCAGGTAAAAAAGTCGTGGACGATTGCACCGTAAAACGTGCCGATTGAGTTTTGAGCTCTAGGTTTTGAATACAAGTTATAAATGGTTTATAGAACTAGGAAATATGATTTCTGATGAAATATGATTTCTGATGAAATTTGATAGAAATTAGTAAGTTTGGGGAAGCGTGCCTACGACACGCTTAACAGCTTAAAAGAACATTTTCTCTGAACGACCGGAAAACTCAGGATGCATATGATCAAGGGTAATTAAAGGACAACGGTTAATGTTAAATATTAGAGTTTCTAAATAAGTTATGAATTTACATACGTTTAGAGGATTACGCGGGTGTTTTAAATTAATTTTAAACGCGTGAGGTGGCGGTGGGACCCACCCCACTTAAGTGATAAGATGACGACTTGGCAAAGGACACTATTCATCATCTTCTCTCTCCCTCCCTTGGTGAAACCCGCGGCCTCCCCTCTCTCCCACCCCATTTCATTTTAATTTTTCTTTACCTCATAACTTAATCAACCAAGCACCAAATCAAGTAATTTTTGTCATGAAATCTAAGGGAAATCACCTTCCAAACCCATTGGTGGTGGTCTTGAGCCCTGAAACCAACTAGTTTTTGAGAAATTCCCTCCCCAAAGCCGCGGCCCTTTTGTTAGATTTGTGTTCATGGTGTTGATTGATGCTCCAATGGTTTAGTATTTCTTGGAGGAGCCTAGTGCCAAACTATTGAGTAAGTTTCCTCACCTTTTTGATGGTTTGATTTGTGGATTGGTTCATGAACCCTAAAGGGATTTTTGATGATTTGTGTTGTTAGAGAGCTCAAATGGAAAATGTGTATTAGATGATTATGTCTTAGAATGATATGTTTGACCTGTAAATGCAATAAAAATTATTGGTGAAAAATGAGTTTTAACTTAAGAAATTTTGGATGATGCCATGACTTTGTGTTTTGGAATTGTGTTAGGATTGTGTAATTGGATTGTTGTATAGTTGTATGGTGTTATAATGGGATTGTATGAGGCGTGAAATAGTTGAATTGAGTTGAACCACCCTTGGTGATGGCCTATGTACACTTCGGCCTTAATAGAACAAATGAGGGATTGATGCTGTTAAAATTGTTTGGATGATGTGTTATATGTTAAATGGTAATTAGATGGGTTGTATGATGGATGGAAGGTTGGAGAATCAATGGAAAAATATTGGATAGTGTAAAATTGTGCAATTCGACCTAGAGCAAATTATTAGGCAAAATGATGTGTGAATGATGTAGGATGCAAATTGGCAGCTAAAATGGCCTTTTGGTAACCTTGGGGTGCCTAAGAAAAATGAAAAGAAAATTCAGAAAAAAATAATTTGTAAAAATACACTATAATGGCCGAACCTACCTAGGTGTGGGGGTGGATTTTGACGTTTTTGTATTTTGATAGAATTGTCGTGTTCTGACGATCCGTATATGGTCGTTGTAGGTTGCCGTACGTGGATTTGAACCTCGAACCGTGAGCTCGATTGGTTGCCCTTTGTCCTGGATCAAAGGGATTGTGGTGAGTATTTTAAATCATGCATTTATGCTTGAGAATTGGCATGAAATTGTTGAATGGGATTGATTGGGAATGTCCTCTGTGTAGGCATTTCTGTTGTGTAACGAGCTCGGACTATATATTGCATTGGAGCTACGTGGAGAGGATCACACAGGTAACCTCTTGGTACTTGGGCTTAATCCCCTTGTGTGATCCACCATGCCCGTTGAGGGTGATGGTAGGAAGTGTATATAAGTAATGTAGGATAACATGTTCATGCATATAGTATGTGTGTTTGTACATAGGATGTACCGTGTCTCTGGCCAGTAGACGTGTTGCCTTCGAGCGTTACAGACTTCCACTGGATAGGTCTCCGTGAAGGAGTTCCAGTTGACCTGGGGTCGTGGTGTGTGATCCGGATAGGAGCACACTAGGAAGTCTCGGGTGGTATTGGATGGAGGGTGCCTTGGTTTGATGTTTTGGGAACACGCCTTGGTTGAGACCCGTACGCTTATATGCCGAGGCCAATAGGCTGGACGTTGCGTGGTTTTGGCATTGACCATTCCAGCTTCGTCGTATTTTTGTATCCCTATGCTTCCCTATTTCACTAAATCCCTTGCTTTATCTTGTTTTAAGATGTTTTTATATTATTTATATGCATCGAAGTGAGCCATTGGGCGGAGTATTCTCTATAACCTCTGGGTTACTGAGATATATTTGTATATCTCACCCCGTCTTTGGGGTTTTATTTCAGGAGGTAGCAGTGGTGTAGGAGCGGTGGGCAAGAAGCCTATGGGATGACTGAGACACAGGATTCTTTACTTTGCATTTCGGTGGCCATTGGGCCTAGGCTCGATTTAGGGCATGAACATTGCATATGTATTTAGGAGGAGATTTATTGTCATATTTGTTCATGTCATTTTGCCTAAGTCTAGTTACATTTGGATTATGTCATTTTGAGGTTTCTTTATCATGTTTATTTTGGAGTATTTATTATGTATTATTTGAAGGTTAAGGTTTGTAATTGTAATATGTCATTGGAAGCCTTGTAATTTGTACATAAGTTGATGTAACCATGAAGCATATGTAATATGATGAAAGGGCCATAGGCCTATTTTAGAATTATGATTATGTGTATGTTTAGAAAATGCATGCAAATGGACCTTGAAGATTGAAATATGTTAAGTGTTAAAAAAAAGTAAGCAATGTGATATGAATTGTGTAATTTAGTATAAACTGTGATAGGTTGTAAGAGCCTCAAGGCATTGTTGGTCCTTGTGTGTGCCACCCAATGAATATTAGGTACATTTTGAGGTCATAGAGTACTTGTGAAAATTTGGGGATTATTGGAAAAACAAAGAAAACTCTGGCGAATTTTCTAGAAATTAGCAGAATTTAGGCGAATTTTGGGATAGCATATCTCCCTCCATAAAGATCCGATAGGGACGTGCCATACTCCGTTTTGAAGCAAGAGATGTCCTCTATCTTGTGACAAATTTTGTGGAAATTCTGGGTTGGGAGTCGGCCTGTAGAGGGCTGTGAACACGGACTGTTCAGTGGGCTACTGCACACTGGGCAGTTCTGGACCGAGTTTGGGAAATTTATTCCCGCTTTGTTTCTTGGTCAAATTAGGTGTATTATATATCAAATTGAAGCTTCAGGTGTGCAAATTTTGGTATAAAAATTTGAGAGCAATTGGTTGAGTGGATTTTCTACAGTAATTGTTTTAGTGAAGGATGTTTTGAGCTGTTTTGGGGGTTGGTTGACAGAATTGCTTGTCCAATTTCAAACAGCGATATCCAGAGCAAACGAGAACTTTATGACTCGTGTGATAGCTTCCTAAAAAGGTAATTGAGTCAGAATACCATAATAAAATATGGGAGACTTTTTATATGCGGTTTGTCCTCAGGAAATTAATGACCGAACCATGTTTGGATAAGTAGAAAACACAAAAGTGAGATTTTTGCTAAGTGGATTTATGGGAACCCCTTAGTGACTTGAGAGATGTAATATAAGTTATAAAATTAGTTTAAATAATTATTCCGCAAAGATTTTACAGTTACGGTCGCAGCTTTTAATTATTACGCTTTTTATTGCTTTAAACGCTCGCGTAATAATTGGAAAAAGTTTACTCACATTTTATAAATGAACTGTAGTGATTGCAACTGCGCTTAATATCATAATTAATGTTAACAATACCGGTGTATAACAGGCTGTTACATAACTCATACTGAGAAAGGAACTTCCATAAGGAAGGGATTTCAGACAGCTTAATCAGAGGAGGAAGGTAGTGTTGTGAAAACAACACTACTGGTTGCCTTAGGAATAAGGAACCACCTCATTCACTGAAGGTTCTGAACTTAGTAATTGTTGGAGTCAAGGGAGGCATAGGAATATGGAAACTTGTGAGCCATTAAAGTCAATGAGATGAGGAATCAGAGTTGGCAGGGAAAAGACCTAAACAAATTCAAAAGGGTTAAGTCTTGAGTTGATAATATAGTTATTTAAGAAGGAAACAGTGGATCCGTTCCTTGTGTTAAAAACTGTTTTTATCCATCCATATTGTTGTCTCTTAATTATTGTTATGTTATTGTTATTTTCTTTATTAAATCTTGTGACTACAATATCAAATCTCCAATGAATATTGTCGTTCCTTCTCTTATCAAGAAGGATTTCATATATAAACGCGAGGAGTTGTTTGAAGTCGGACTGAACCTATTATCCTTGAGGAACGTTGTTAAGATAGTAGGGAACAGACGACCAAACAGTTCAAATACTATCTTTTCTTTTCATTTTTAATTCTTTATAAAATAGTTTAAGGTATTATTTAGAGTTCTATCCTCTTGGGAACGATAATATGGGCATTGATAGTTCCATTTATTACTTGATGCGTGCACTTGTGCACTTGGATTGAAATCAAGAGAACGAATGTGTTTTCTTTTGATGAACTGAATTAAGGGAACGTCCTTTAAATGAACAAGTTCACACCCAACAAGTTTTTGGCGCCGTTGCCGGGGATAGATACACTAAATTATGTCCTTAAATTGTTTTATTTCATACTTTGTTCATACATCATTCATTATTCTTTATATAGTCTGTTGATTATACTGTATATGTTTTATGGTTTATGAGTGAAGAATCTGAAGCTGAGTCTCATAATTTTACTGAAATACCTGAGTTCTTCTTTGATCCTGAACCAGAACGCACTTTTCATAGGAGAAGAAGAAATCTCAGAGAAATTATTTTTGACATGGCTGATCATAGTAAAAACAATGAAGAGATTCCTTTGGAACAAAACTTCAAAGCTTTGGCTTCTCCTTCAAGGAACAGACAAGAGAGAGGAGTAATCCTCCCTCCTGTTGTAGCTCCCAACTTCGAGCTAAAGCCTATCATGTTTAATATGACCAGGGAAATAGGAGTTTTTAATGGACTTCCTGCAGAAGATCCTTACACAAACCTTAACAACTTTCAAGACATCTGTGATAATTTTAGAACAGAAGGTGTGACAGAAGAGAGTATGAGAATGAGTTTGTTCCCTCATTCTTTGTGCTCAAAAGCCAAAATCTGGATGAAATCCCTTACCCCAGGATCCATACACTCATGGGAAGAACTCTCTAACAAGTTCATAAAGAGATTTCTCCCTATGTCTCGTCAAGAAGATGTTAGAGCAGAGCTCTCTAACTTCAAAATATTTTATAGAGAGAATCTCTATGAAGCATGGGAGAGGTATAAGGACATTATCAAAAAAAGTCCTTGCCAAGGCGTGGAAAAATGGGGGATTTTATAGTCTTTTTATAAAGGAATTGACCTTACTTCTCAATCACATTCAGACTTTGCTGCAAGAGGATACTTTTTCACATGAACTCTTGAATACAGATATGAAATCATAGAAGGAACTGCAGAACGTTGTTTCCAATGGCCACTAGAGAGGATGAATCTAGTCAGGAAGCAAGGCATACTAGAACTGGATAAACAAAAGTTGCCATGGAAGCGCAACTGGCTGTATTAATGAATGAAGTGAAGAATCTGAAAGCTGACAAAGAATAACCAAGAGTGGAAGTCTTAAAACTCATAGCCTCTGAGAGTGAACCATGCTCAGCATGTGGTGATCAAACCACAGCCTTGGTATGTTATGCTAAAATTTTTTGGAACAGAAACTTCAATCAACCTAAAGACAATCAGTATGCAAGATGCAACAACAATCAAAATTCTGGAGGAACCATACAGAAGGATCAGAACCATAATCCTTAATGGAGGACACCCATGAACCAAAGACCATACAACAATCAGTAGCAACAATATCAACAAGGCAACAATGGGGGAAATGGAGCATATGATCCACAAAGAAGACCCAACAATGCTCTGTTCCCCAGAGAAGAACAATGCATCAGTATCTTTAAAAATTATGTCAAGGAATATGTTACTAGGAACGATGCTGTGTTCAGAAATATTGAGTCTCATATGGGACAGATAGCTGCTAGCCTCAACACCAGAACACCCAGTAAACTACCAAGAGACACTAACGTTCCCTCAAAATCCCTTCCAGAATAGATCAAAGAAGTCACCTTGAGGAGTGGGAGAATTTCTACACAAACCTTAACCACTCCCAAGGCCGCAACCATAAGTACTGAAGTGGAACGTGACGAACCAATGGAGGAAGCTGGTGAAGAAAATCAAGGACCTGAAAAGAGAACTCTAGCTGGTGAACAAAACCAAGTTGAAAGAAGTCAAGCAACTAAACCACCACAAAATAAACAAATACCAGCTAAAATTCCATTCCCGCAAAGAACGAAGAAGCAGCAGGATGACAAGCAGTTCGGAAAATTTTTGAGCATCTTAAAGCAACTTCGTATCAACATACCTTCGGTGGAAGCACTAGAACAAATGCCCAAGTATGTCAAGTTCATGAAAGATGTTCTCTCCAAAAAGAGAGGAATAGAAGAATATGAAACTGTGACCATGACACAAGAAAGCTGCAAATATTTGGGCAAACTTCCACCAAAGCTACAAATCCTGGAAGTTTCACCATTCCCTGTGTAACAGGAAATACTTACCAAGGAAAAGTCTTGTGTGACTTGGGGGCAAACATCAATTTAATGCCTTCCTCAATTTTCAAACAATTAGCTACTGGACTAGCAAAACCCACAACTGTAACACTACAGATGGCGGATAGATCCATGGTCAAGCCTGAGGGAAAAGTGGAGGATTTGTTGGTCAAAATAGACAGGTTCATTTTTCCTGCTGATTTCATCATCCTGGACTATGAAGCTGATGTTGACGTTTCCATCATTTTAGGAAGACCGTTCCTTGCAACTGGAGGAACAGTCTTCAATGTACAGAAAGGGGAGCTCACCATGAGAGTACGCGACGATGAAATTAAATTCAATGAATTTAAGGCAATGAAGTTCCATGATGAAAAAGAAGATTTGGAAGAATGCTATGTGATTGTCGTGTTAGGTAACCATGCCAAATTGAATTCAAATGATGAAGAATCAGAAAAAGATGATGAAGGAATAGAAAAAGAAAACAGTTCACAAGAGGAGGAACATATTCCTTATCTACAAGAAAGAAGACATGAACCCTTGCAGAGAACTGAAAAATAAAAGCAAGTCAAAAGACCATCTGCAGAGCAGCCTTCTGATCTAGAATTGAAGTCGCTTCCCCAACATTTAAAATATGCATATTTGGGGAACGACAACACCCTTCCTGTTATCATCTCCTCACTCCTCACCAGAGAACATGAAGAACTACTGATTAGCAAACTAAAAAAGTATCAAGGAGCTATTGGTTGGACCATAGCAGATCTTAAAGGTATTAGTCCCTCTTTTTGTATGCACAAAATATTATTGACTGACCCTAACAGCTTTTCAGTAGAAGATCAAAGGAGATTGAATCCTATTATGAAAGAGGTGGTGAGAAAGGAAGTCATCAAGTGGTTAGATCCAGAAATCATATATCCTATTTCGGATAGCAATTGGGTAAGTCCTGTTCAATGTGTTCCCAAAAAGGGGGGCATAACTGTAAAGCTAAATGCAAAAAATGAGCTGATCCCTGTTAGAAAAGTCACAGGATGGAGAATTTGTCAGGACTATAGAAAACTCAATGCTGCCACAAGGAAAGACCACTTTCCACTTCCTTTCACAGATCAGATGTTAGATCACCTAGCAGGTAAGGAGTATTTCTGTTTTCTTGATGGTTATTCTGGATATAACCAAATTGCTCTAGCACCAGAAGATCAACACAAAACCACTTTCACTTGTCCCTACAGAAAGTTTGCTTTCAGAAGGATGCCTTTTGGGTTATGCAATGCACCACCAACGTTCCAAAGGTGTATGTTTTCTATTTTTTCAGATTTAATAGGTGAAGGAGTGGAAGTTTTCATGGATGACTTCTCAGTTTTGGGAACGTCATATGATCACTATTTGGTTAACTTGGAAGAAGTCTTGCAAAGATGCCACTTTATAGTCAAAAAAGGAATTGTCTTAGGACACAAAATCTCTAGGAACGGATTAGAAGTAGACCAGGCTAAGGTAGAAGCTATAGCAAAGATGCCACCCCCTGCCAGTGTTAAAACTCTCAGATCATTTCTTGGGCATGCTGATTTCTACAGAAGATTCATTAAAGACTTCTCCAAAGTAGCTAGACCCATATGTCATCTGCTTGAAAAAGATGTTAAATTTGAATTCAACTCTGATTGTTTGAAAGCTTTTGAATCTTTAAAAAGCAAGTTAGTTACTACCCCTGTTATTCAATCTCCGGACTGGAACTTACCCTTCGAGTTAAAGTGTGATGCAAATGATCAAGCTATTGGGGTAGTTCTGGCTCAGAGGAAGGACAAGCTCTTTCGTAGAATATACTATGCCAGCAAAACTTTAAATAAAGCTCAAGTGAATTACACAGTCACTGAAAAGGAGCTACTGGTTGTAGTATATGCTTGTGAAAAGTTCAGGCCATACATTTTAGGATCAATAGTCACTATTCATACTGACCATGCAGCTCTCAGATACCTGTTTGCCAAGAAAGAGGCAAAACCACATTTAATAAGATGAATTCTACTGCTACAAGAGTTAAATCTGGAAATCAAGGAGAGAAAAGGATGTGAAAATCAAATTGCAGATCACTTATCCAGATTGGAACACACTGAAGTTGGACTACCCATGAAGGAGACGTTCCCTGATGAATAATTGTTTGTTATCCATGACAAGGATGTTCCTTAGTTTGCTAGCTAACTTTCTTGCAACAAGACTAGAACCCTATGAAGCAAGCAGGATGCATAAAAAGAAGTTCTTTCATGATTGTAGGAGCTACCTCTGGGATGAACCTCTGTTATTCAAAAGATGTGCAGACCAAATGATAAGGAGGTGCATTCCGGAAGAAGAGCAAACTCAAATCCTCTTTCACTGTCATTCCTCTCCATATGGAGGCCATTTAGGAGGAATCGGAACTGCATCCAAAATACTACAATCAGGTTTTTACTGGCCAACTCTTTTTAAAGATGCACTTCAATATGCAAACAATGTGATAAATGCCAAAGAGAAGGTAACTTAACCAAACAGAAAGAAATGCCCCTTAATCACATATTAGAAGTTGAATTATTTGATGTGTGGGGCATTGATTTTATGGGGTCATTTTCACTTTCTTGTGGGAACAAATTCATATTAATGGTTGACATACGCGATTGCGTTCTTGGGAAAGAGATTAACCATTAGATTTAATGGTTAGGTTGATTAACCCAACGAACTTAAGTTGAACGGGTTGATATTTAGCGATTGCGCAAGTAGACGCGCCGTATTCGACCAAACGCTAGACGATCGTCTAGAGAGGGGTTCCTAAGCTAATGTAGGGATTCCAATTCGCTTGGGGTCAACCACGATTTGGTAATTATTTGTCCAATGATGGATATCATTCTTGAGTTTGTTGCTTTTAATTTGATTATTCTCTTTTTTTATTTTATTTTTCATTTATGTTTAAATTGACAATCATATTCAAACCCTCCATTTTAGTTTCCATTTTTCTTTAGTTTCTCTTTTTATTTAGTTCCCATTTTTATTTGGTTTCAATTTTTATTTGGTTTCAATTTTTATTTGATTCTCGTTTTTATTTAGTTCTTGTTTCATTTAGTTTCTATTTTATTTAGTTTTCATTTTCATTTTGTTTTTATTTTATTTTTATTTTTATTTTTATAATTGAGCGATTAAGTTCCTTGCAAACTCATTGAGAGACGACTCAAGTTGACGCTTTACTATAAAATTTTAATAAACCTGATTTTGTTAATTTGTACGAGTTCGACAGCTCATGTCATGGCTCCTCCATGCTTAAAACGCCACTAGCCTAATTTCTAATTACAAATTAATTCAAGAAATCCCAAGTTGCATTTGGGGGGAGTGAGGTGAGAAAAGAATTCACACATGAGTAAAAGAAAGACAAAGCATACAAGACTTGTTACCTAAAATTAAATTACAACAATTTGTAAAAATTAAAATTTTAATCTTGGCACCTTGACCATCATCTTCCTTTATTTGCACATGAAAAGTTAGTAACCAAACAAGCACCAAAATATCCAAAATATGTTCTATGCATTTTAATTTTTTTTTTTTAAAACAACCAACTACTGGCTAAAAAAAAGCAGCATTTTAACTTTTGTTTTAAATTTTGTTTTTTTAAAAAGTGTTATTCAAACATCTAAAAATTCTCGAAAGGACTTTTTTTTTTTTTTTAAAAAGCAACTTTTTTGGAAATAAAAGCCCTTCCAAACGGGCACTAAGAGAAGAACGATTCTTCAAACACCCAATATCCTTTAATAGAGGTCGCTAGACTCAATAGAAGAGAAGAAGGTGAATGGCGCCTACGGTGACTCCAAGAAAGGGAGAGATAGCCGCCACACTAGTGTGTGTTGGCTAGGATTTTGATGGAGAAAATAAGAGAATAAGTGTTTAGAAAATTAGAAAGAAGGGGACTATATATGTGGCGCATAATTAACCTAAAAACTAGGTCAAATTAGCGCCCTAATCAACTCCCAATCTCATTGGATAATTTTCTTAATTTTATCCAATCAATCCAATTGATTGGTTTCCTCAATTTTAGCCAATTAATCTAATTAATATTTTTTTCTTAATTTTGGTCAATCAATCTAATTAATTGGCTTCCTGAAGTTGGTCAATCAATCTAATTGATTGGTTTTCTTAATTTATACACTTTCTTTAATTTTCTCCATTTTCATTAAATGTAATTTAATGACTATATTTAAATTCTAATTCAAAATTCAAAATTAGAATTCAAATTAATTCTATTAATTTAACATTTAAATTAATTAGGTTGCATCATGGATCAAGTTCTTCTTGCCCCATGATGCCACATTCACTCACTTGTCCCAACATGTGGGCTTTACCAACTTAGGCCCATTAACCCTTATTGATCCCAAATCACATATGCTAGAATTCAAAATAACTTAAGGTGTTTGTGTGTGACCCACCAGGCCCAACACAGCCACTGACATAAATGAGTTTAGGCGCATTAGGCCCAATCCATCTAATGACAACATAGAGCAATAGCACTATTTTGTTGTCTCAGAGCTAGTCGAGTTCATCGAATGATCAATCCTGTTATACCTATTTGGTTACCATGTGAATTGTCATTTTGTCTCGGTTCTCCGTCCCATTGACCTTGGGCAAGGAACCGTATCAACCCCTGTAGTCTAGGTTTAGCTTTTACCGGAATAAGGAATCTTCATTTACAGACTCTAAAAAGCGGGTCATCTCATGACTCCCCTTTACTATACATAGATTCCCGAGTCTCATAAATGTCATTCTAGTTCCATTGGTCTATAGATTCCCGAGTCTCATAAATGGCATGCCCAAGAGTGGATATACAAGTCTCCATGTTTCAGGCAAACAAAGTAAATAATCAAAGCAAGTCTTCTAGAGCATAGGTTTATGTGACAACGTCAGGTCTAAGGAAAGACACACATAAATAACAAGAGACATTACCTATTGATACTAGTTGTGAGATTTTCTTGTAGTGTATCTTGGTGGGTTAGTTCAGTGCGAGCTATTCTTCAATAGGTCCACCCACGAGTCAGTTAAGACATCTCCATGTTTGCAGCTCATGAGGACTCTACCTTGCATCTTCATGCAAGTAGCTGAGTCATGTTAGTTTTATTTGAGATCACCAATGCCCATTCTCAGTGTCTCTAGACTAGGAACATATTTCTGGAAATGAAAGTTGGTGTCATTGAGCCCTTATGATCGTGATCCCTATCACAGATCCTCAATGTGACACTTGTTTCATTCAAAGGGCTTTATCCGGTTACTCATTCAATATAAACATATAATATTTGAGACATACAATATGTAACAAGATAAAGAATGCTTTTATTCATAAGTTTATTCATAACAATAAAGGAGTACATAGGTCCATCTGACTCTCAAATTATCTCTAGGATACCTACATACTAACAGAAACAACACATGATCAAAATCCATCCAAAGACCCAAAATTATTATTCACGAGTTACTATTCTTCAAGAACCTAGATTTGTCAAATCTTCATGAAAACTTATAATGAGTTGTGTTTACTTACCATAAATCCTTTTAGGTTGAACAGAAAAGGATTTTCCAAGCTTCAATGAGCTCTAACACCCTCCAAAAGCTCAAAATCCAAGAATATCCTCAAGCATTGAGAGGACGGATCTCTCTCCACAAGGCTCCTCTATGGAAAATGTTTGTTAGGGTTTGTTCTTGGAAAGAATCTAAGCACTTTTGGTTTTGGAACTTCTTAATTACATTGACTAGAACTCAAACTAGGTTTTGTAGCTTTATATCAATTGCTCACGGTTTTGGGGCTATTCTCCAATGAGAAAGATGAAGAGAAATAGAGAAAATATCTAAGTGATTAGGTTTTTAAGTGACTTAAGTTATAGTTGACCAATTCAACACTTACTACATAGGTAATTACTGATATAATGTTCTATGATTTTGAAATTGATTTTCGGGTGTGACTTAATCAAAACATTGTATGGTAACAACAATAGATGTTAGCTTTGGTGAACTACGACTTGTGTAACGGTGGGGAGCCTATTTTTGATTTAATGCAGGCAAAGAACTTGACATTGTTATGATTATATTTAAAGGCGAGGAACCAGGGGTAATATAGTAAAATATTGATTTATTTTTGTTCATATAAACTGAGTGATATAGCTTGACATTTTTTTTCATCCTTTTAGTTTGAATTAAATTTAATTTTATATGTTGCGAAGTCCTGCTCTTTATAGCTCTCGTTATTTGCTCAAAGGTTGCATTGCAACTCACCCAAATCGTGGTTATATATTTTCAGATAAAGGCAAGGATATAGCATTTGAGTTCTCTCATCCAATTTGACCTAGCAAGTCTTATTGCTTTCAAATAGTAAGCCTGACACTTTATTCATATAGGCTGAAGTAAATTATAAATTGTTATTATATACTTTGAACGTTTATTATGTTCTAGAGGCTTTTCATTATTTCTACAAGCAGGTTGTGTTGTAAACTTGATAAACCTTATATGTATAATGTGATTTGAGTTATTTTTGTTAAATATAACACTGAGATAGTTAGGCTTGTTAGGCTATTTGATGGTAGTCTGTGCACTGGTCATGACTAAAATTTGGGTCGTGGCATCAGTTGTCTTCTATGTATTCTTTTTTATTGCAAATAATTTTAGGTATGTTACTCTCCCTAATTTTATTTATTGCTGATACAAATATTTATTGGGATAGGATCAACTTACACCGACATAAGAATAATAAGTCTTACAACTAATCTTAACCATTGGTTTCCACCCAATTTGTATTTAACCAAGAACAACAGCAGTGTATCTTAGAACATAATCTCTATCGAAGATCAATAGAACAAAATTTACATCAGAAATCTGTAGTTTAGTTCCCAAATAGTTTAAACTTCGGTAATGTTAATCTACAGATATTTCCAAATTCAAATATATCTTTTAGACCTCTACCAAGACAAACCTTTTCTCAAGAACAAAAATGCATTTTAGATAACCTGTGGATCTCCTATAATAAAGAACCTAAAGATGGAAAACGTTTTATAGCAAGTATGAATGCATTAGCCTATAATTCTAACAAAAAACAAGAAAGATTTCGATTTTATGTAGTATTTGAAGATAACTTCCCAGGGCTCTTCAATTCATAGATAGAGGTTGTAGAATCAACTAGAAATTTCAAAAATCCAAAGTATAAAGATTTTAATTCACTAGAAGAAGCATGTTCAGCTGCAAGATCATTTATTGGTCCTATATTTTCATATTCATCCATCCCTTAGATATTTCTCAGAACCTTTGTCATATAATAAAGCCTCAAGTAGCCAGTCAAAAATCTTTTTCTGTGATCATTGTTAAGTCTTGGTCAAAATAGTTAGAAACCTTAATGAAGAGAGAGAGAGAGAGAGAGATAGGGGGCTTCTTTAACAGTTTTTTTCATTACAGCAAGAATTAAGTCAATTACAACAGGAATCTCAAGTTTCCCAGCCTAAAAAACGGGTGACACAAGTACTTGCTCCCTTCTAAGAAATAAAGAAGCTAGCATAGAATCAGGTTTTATGCCTGTACAGGTTTAAACGATGTATGTAGTTGACCAGACAAATCCGTTGACAACTGAGGCTTTGCTAAAAAGCCAAGAAGAAACTATAACAGTAAATGTGCTCAAGACCAAGTTAGCAGAAATATTAGATTATCAAAAAGAAATACGCCAGTTGTTAAAAGAGCAAGAAGAGAAAGAAGATGAAGATATATATACCCTAGTTTCTTGAGATTCTTTAGATACAATTGGAAGGCATACTACAGATGATAGGTATAGGATCAGATTTCCTAGCCAACATAGTTTGTTAGAGAATCTTATCTCCAGACATCTTTAATAGCAAAATCTTATCTTCAGTCATCTTTGACAGCAGAATAGTAAAGATATGTGTCAGGAGAATGTTATCTTCAAGCATCCTTAATAGTGTAGGCGGAAGAAAACCTTATCTTTAGTGGCAAGCAAAGTAAATTATTAGTGTGGACAAGGGTAGTTCTTATGTTTGTATTAGATACTTATTATTTGGATTTATTGTCTTGTACTATAAAAGAGTATTTCTTTTAAAACTGATGTCACAATGGGCATCCGACTCAGAAAAGAAAATATTAGTTGTTATGATTCAAGTCCGGAAGCCTCACTTTATGTCGATAAATAGAGGCTTTAGTTAATTGTAAGGATCATGAACGAGTGTGTATGTGAAAGCTCCTTCGTGTTTAAATATTTAAAAATGAGTTTGTATCATATTTCCTTTGTATAAATAAATATTTTAGGGTGTAAGACTTATTATTGTTACACCAGTGTAAGTTTATTTTGCCCCATGTTTATTTATAATTATTTTAATGTGTGGATTGGGGACACAATAAGAAATTTGAATCCGCAAGAACTTTTGTGGGGAGTAGGTCCATGGTCAAGCACTTGCGAAGTCTACTTCTTTAATATACCGAAAAGAAAAAGATGAAATAAATTATCAAAAGAAATTCAAATGAATTTTGATGAAATGTCGACTTGGATTAGTGGAGAATTGAGTAACGATTAGCCTATTTGATTTTAATGAGCTATTATTCTGGTCGAATGCAATGAACTAGACAAAGATGGATGCACGATATCTTGTCTCTGTAGAAAATGGAGTGTGACATTTGGCTCAACTTCAATGGTCTTTTTCATTGGAGGGTGGCCAGAATTACTATATTGTCCCTAGTATAGGGCAGATTTACTTGGGCAACAAGTTGCCTCAGACTATTTCTTTCCATTGTTGTTGGACATTTGTATGGTAGGGAGCATCATAGCGCCAACGAAGGAGGGATGGTGTGCATATGCAAGGACTCCAACGCGGATTTGGATTATCTTATGGAAAAGTAATTATGTGATCATATTATTTGATCACAACCACTCATTGATAATGAGATAAGAAAGAAAAAAGTGTATGATTTTTAAATAGTTGTGATCAAATAACATGACTATATGATCACTTTTTCACATGAGAGGATCCAAATCCAAGTGAGGTATAATTTGCGTAGAGGAAGGTGCCTACCCGAGGGCAAAAGCTGTGTATTTGTAGGTAGGTTGAAGACACTACTAAATTATATGTAGGCAGCAATTGTATTTCTCAACATGTAGTGTATTGAAAAAGTCTTGCTTTTGCACAAGTTCATACATTGTCGCAATGCTATGAATCAAGCGACGCACATAATTTTACAAGTGCCAAGCTGTATGACCATGTTCATGAGCCGAGTTTCGGGTCAATCACTGGGACGTGCAACTGGTCCATAACAAATGTCTAGATAGTGGATAACTATACATGTTTTCACCAATGAAGCGAGTAACTTCGTGTAGCTGTTTTTCAAATTTAAATTGGTTTGATGACTTGTATGACTTAGACATGAATACATGATCGAATGATTAATCTCTTTAAGCTTTGGTAGGTTATTGACAAGTAAAGTTTCTTGTAACTTTGTTTAAAAACCTTATTTGCACTTGTTATCATATCAAATGTGTCACCTCTTACCCGTGGTTAGATTTTTCTTGCATGACAAGAAGCAGCAAATGTTCAATAACTGAGACTTTCCTACCTCTGTCTACATCCATATCAAGCAAAAGCAAGAATAAAAATGTTTCCTCTTTCAGGCTAAGCTGCGCAGGAAAAGCCCAAAGCCAATCCCAGGGAACAGTGAAGCTTCATAGGGTCTTTCTGTCCGGGTGGAGGTAGTCCGCATCTTCACAGACATGTCTATTTCACCGAGCCTCTCTCCGAGACTAGGTATTCTCTACCTACCCACCTGTGTCAGTTTCGGGTACAGGTACCCTTTTGTTGAAGGTCATTCAAGCTTTTCCTGAGAGTATGGCATGGGTTACTTCAGGGTTGGGCTATTCGCCCATTAAAGCGGTACGTGAGCTGGGTTTAGAACGTGACTGGACATCTAGCGGTAAAGCACTGTTTCAGTGCGGGCCGCGAGAGCAGTACCAAATCGAGGCAAACTCTGAATACTAGATATGACCTCCAAATAACAAGGGTAGCAAACGGTTATCCATTAAGCGGGAAAAATCATACTTCACTTAAAAAGTGAAAAAATTATACCCTTTCTTTTGCAAGAACGTTTCCTTTCAGGCTAGATCAGTTCAAAGTGCATTTAACTTAAATGAACGCCATCAACTAGGTTCAAAATTCTGAAAGTACCAAAACACCCCTTAGAACATCTTGTGATCATTCATTTAATCCACACCATCTCTACTTCATCCAGAAATAGCTCTTGTTATTAGATTTAACCAGATCCCTCCCTCCCACATTTTGACATATTATCAACAGATAAACAGATCCCAAGAAAACAGACATTAGAATGTCTTTGAGTGGGAAAGGATGTAT
Organism: Gastrolobium bilobum; assembly: GCF_033153095.1. Classification (NCBI taxonomy): domain Eukaryota; kingdom Viridiplantae; phylum Streptophyta; class Magnoliopsida; order Fabales; family Fabaceae; genus Gastrolobium; species Gastrolobium bilobum. The sequence continues at coordinate 142,870 of NW_026895683.1, read as the reverse complement.
CTCAAGTAATCTAGTAATATTCATCCACCTGAAGTCTGCAGGTAAGATCCACTCACCATCAACTTCAGATTTTCACTTGAAATGTATGCAGCGCTGCATAAACAAGTAGGGAGAAATATGGACACCTACAATTTAAAAGCACATCAGCTACATTCCATGGCAAGATACCTAGCAACTGTACTTTTAACTTTCTTTAAATTCAAGGCACAAAAAACTTACCCCTCAAGGAAACAAATCCTGAATATCCACAATATCAGCAAGGACACCGGCTGCAGTAGTGTCATTTCCAGCTCCAGCACCTTGAATAACTAGCGGTTGGTCGCTATAGCATCGAGTGTATATTTCCAACTGCCATTTGCATCAACATACAAAATGGTCAAGCCTTTCAAGTTTTATTGGTTAGTAAAGCTGAACTTTTACAATATAGCAAAGCAAAAGAAACACATGATGAAAGTTTATTGTACCAGGTAGCCTCTAAAATGGAAAAAAATCCTAATTAAAAATGCATAACACCAACAATGAGAAAATACAAGAAGCTAACCACATTATCACTTCCTCTTAGCCTTCCTAGGGGAGAATTCTTAGGAAGCTCTTGAATACCAACTTCACACCTAAGAAGAGAAAAAAGTTATAACTAATATTAAAAAATCATAATGTTGAATATTAATAATTTTAAACATTAAACCCCAAATCAAATACAAAGATTAAATTGAAAATGAACAAGGAGAAAACATATGTTCAGATGTGTAACACCAATGCTAGATTGAAAACACAGCTGGAGCGAAAAGAAGATGCCTTGAGCCCTCAATTATGCAGACATAGCGCAGCACATTTCCATTTGAAGCTGCCTTCTCAACTCTCTCTTGAATATCTTTATCTAGCAGCAAGAGACCACGGCCTAGGAAGTCTTCAACAGTCATTACATCGGGCCCCATTTCTTCGGGATACAAGCTCTCAATCTGTAAAATGCATATAAATTTATAAACATAGCATAGGGGAAATTTTTTTTGGCCCAAATGTAGAAAAGGAGGGGTGGGGAAGTAGAATATGACAAACGCCAGACAAACCTGAATGCTATCCAGATTAATCTGATGACCAAGTATTCGAGCAAGAATTAAAGCCTGTTTTAATATTGGTCCCAAAAGCAGAAAGTTAGTATGGCACATTTTAAGTTGCTATTCATAATAATACACAACCAACTTTATTCAAAAATAGTACTGAAGGTCCTAGATAAGAAGTGGTCAACTTAAAAGTTGATTATATCCAATATCGCAACTTCAAAAATGTAAACTCATACTCCACTAATCACACAAGGTGAAGACACCATAACTTCTTCCAATAGCACGTAACATTTTTCATGATCAAAATCATCAAATGGACATGCATGAATTTTGTTAACTTTGGCCAATGAAATTTGTTAGAAATAATATTAGTTTTATTATTATTAGTCTATTATTCTAGAAGGTTATTTGAGCTTAGCCCATTAGGTCATTTAATCTCTTTAAATAGAGGACTCTTGTACAGTTTTATACACAATAGAATACAATACATTCATACTTTCAAGTTGGTATCAGAGCTTGTGTTCTGGGAAACCATGCTTCCGCATATCGTGCCGTGCATCATTCCGGCAACCTTCCTTTCACACCTAACCCTTATTTAGTCACCAATTTTTTGTCCTCAACCTCGTATCATCAGCCACCGACCCCAATTAATTTGGGATAAAGGTGTTGTTGATGTTGATGTTGATGTTGATGTTGAACCTCGTATCATCAGGAAAAACATCGTCAGCCTCCGTTCATCGCCGGAAACAACGATGAAACTAACCAGATCTGTTACTTACAAGACCTGGTCTCCTCCGTTAAGATCTGGTTTACAGGTCAGGGACACGGTAAACATCTCACGACAAAATCTGCTGATATTCCAAAGGATCATATTCATTAATGGGAAAAGATTGATGCTCAACTACTGAGTATCCTTTGGCAATCCATTGATCCGGCAGTTATAGACATTTTTGTCCCCTTTGAGACCTGCTATGACGTATGGGAGGAAGCCAAAAATCTCTACACCAATGATATTCAGCAGCTTTATTCCATTGTTTCTCAGATAATGGACTTGCGCAAATCACCAGATGCTCGAATGGAGACTTATATTGGTAAGATTCGTTCTTTAATACAGGAATTCTTAGCTATGTTACCTCATGTTACAGATGCTTTTGCGTACAAGAAGCAGGTGGAGCGCTTCTTTACGGTCGTAACCCTTTCCGGACTTTCAGAGGAATTAGAAAGTGTTCGTGAAAATATTCTAACCAGTGCTGAGACTCCTAGCCTGTCACAAACTTTCTAGCGCCTTCTGAATCTCAAGGATAAATCCGCAGCACCCACACATGTGCCAGCCACTAATTCAACTGCGTTTGTTTCTCGTGCCAATGATTCCAATTGGAATAGTGGACGCGGTCGCGGTCGAGACCGTGGACAGGGTGGTCGCGGACAGAGGCCTCGTTGCAATTATTGTCAAAACCTTGGACATTATGAAGAACGTTGCTATAGGAAGTACCCTCACTTGAAGCCACCAATTGCCAACTTTGCTCAGACTGATGTTACATCACCTTCTACTGGATCAGTAACTCTTTCGAATGCTGACTATGAGGTACTTCTCAAGAAGGTTTCTTCTCAGCCTCTTCCTCAAGACACTGGTAATCATGTTGCTTGTCTTTCTCAATCATCTCTTGGACCTTGGATAATAGACTCAAGTGCTATTAATCAACTTTGTGGTAATAAGGATCTCTTTACTTCACTTTCTTATTCTAATAATCTACCTTCTGTTACTCTTGCTGATGGCACTAAGGCCCCTGGTCGTGGAATTGGGCAAGCCAACCCAACTCCCTTTTTGACTTTTACCTCTGTTTATTATATACCTGGCATTCCCTTCAATTTAATCTCTGTTAGCCAGCTGATTCATTCTCTTTCATGCACTATTACCTTCTCTAAACAATCTTTTTCTATGCAGGATCCGGGTACGGGGAAGACGATTGGAGCGGGCAATGAGTCACGAGGTCTCTACTATCTGACTGCACCACCTTCTCCAGTGGCGTGCTCTCTCACAGAGTCTCCTGAATTAATCCACAGTCGTCTAGGTCATCCAAGTCTTCCCAAGCTTCAACATATGGTTCCTTTTTTATTCAGTCTTAAGTCTTTAAACTGTCAGTCTTGTCAGCAAGGAAAGCACACTCGCTCCTCCTTTGCTAATAGAGTCAATAAAAGAGCTGATGCTCCTTTTTCTATTGTTCATTCTGATATTTGAGGTCCAAATCGAACTTTTATCTGTTTTGGGTTTTCAGTATTTTGTAACCTTTATTGATAATTTCTCTCGTTGTACTTGGGTTTATTTGATGAAAAATCGTTCTGAATTATTTTCAATTTAATCAAAAAAATTGTGCTAAAATAAATACTCAATTTGGTGCTTCTATTAAGATATTGCGTAGTGATAATGCAAAAGAGTATGTGTCTCTTGATTTTTTCTAATTTTTTGGAAAAACATGGAACGATACACCAGACCACCTGTCCACACACTCCACAACAGAATGGAGTGGTTGAACGTAAAAATAGACATCTGGTTGACACTGCACGTACCCTTCTAATTCATATGAATGTTCCACTCCGTTTTTGGGCAGATGCTATTATCACCTCTTGCTTTCTCATCAATCACATGCCTTCTTCTGTGCTAAATAATGAAGTTCCACATAGTGTATTATTTCCAGGAGCACATTCCTATCCTCTACCTCCACATATATTTGGATGTACTTGTTTTGTTCACGATCTTACTCCAGGAAAAGACAAATTAACATCCAAAGCCTTCAAGTGTATTTTTCTGGGATATACTCGTTTTCAAAAAGGGTATCGCTGTTATTCTCCTGACCTCAAGCGTTATATTGTCTCTGCTGATGTCACTTTTCTTGATCAACAACCTTTTCATTCTATCCCGTCTCAGATATCACAGGTTGATCAGGTTCTTCCTGTTCCTTTTCTTGACTTATCTTTACCAGCTGCAGGTGACTCTATCCCAGAGGAGCAACCTCTTGCCTCCATCCCAGAGAACCGCCCTTTTCTCACCTATCAACGTCGTCAGACTGCGCCTCCTGCGGACTTCACCCTTGTTGACTCATCACCTTCTCCTGTCGACTCTTCCCCTCTGGATCCTCCATCAGAGATTACTCCCATTGCTCTTCGTAAAGGTATTCGATCCACTCGCAACCCTCATCCACTTTACAGTTTCTTGAGTTATGATAAACTTTCTTCACCACATTTTACTTTTGTTTCTAGTATTTCGTCTATTTCCACTCCTAAAACCACAGGTGAAGCACTTTCTCATCCAGGTTGGTGTCAGACGATGATTGATTAAATGCAAGCACTTCACTCCAATGGCACATGGGATCTTGTTCGTGCTCCTCCTGAGAAGTCGATTGCCGGTTGTCGATGGGTACTCACAGTCAAATTGGTCCTGATGGCATTATTGATCGCCTCAAAGCTCGATTAGTGGCTAAAGGATACACTCAGATTTTTGGTCTTGACTATGGGGATACTTTTTCTCCTGTTGCCAAGATAGCCTCTGTTCGTCTGTTTCTTGCACTTGCTGCCATTCATCACTGGCCCCTTCTTCAGCTTGATATCAAAAATGCCTTCTTACATGGTGACTTGCAGGAGGAAGTATATATGGAGCAACCACCAGGTTTTGTTGCTCAGGGGGAGAGTTCTGGCATGGTATGCAAGCTTCGTAAATCTTTATATGGCCTGAAGCAGTCTCCTCGGGCCTGGTTTAGTTGCTTCAGTTCCGTTGTTCAATCCTTCGGTTTAACCCGAAGTAAAGCAGATCATTTTGTCTTCTATCGGCATAGCTCTTCTGGCCAGTGCATCTATCTCCTAGTCTATGTTGATGACATCATTATTACTGGCAGCGATCAAGCTGGGATCGATCAGTTAAAGAAGTACGTATTCAATCAGTTTCAGACCAAAGATCTTGGCAGACTTCGATATTTCTTAGGAATCGAAGTAGCACAATCTAGGCAGGGCATTTCTATTTGTCAGAGGAAGTATGCACTGGATATCTTAGATGAGACTGGTATGTTGGGATGTAAACCCACTGATACACCTATGGATCCTAATATTAAGTTATTACCTGGACAGGGGGAGCCATTGGCAGACCCTGGTCGTTACCGCCGACTAGTTGGAAAGTTGAACTATCTTACTGTGACAAGACTAGACATCTCTTTTTCAGTTAGTGTGGCAAGTCAATTCCTTGACTCTCCTTGTGACTCTCATTGGGATGCAGTTATCAAGACTCTTCGATATATCAAAAAGGCACCAGGAAGAGGTTTATTATACACTAATAAGGGGAATGCAGAAGTGTCTAGCTATTCAGATGCTGACTGGGCAGGTTCTCCTTCAGATAGACGATCCACCTCGGGGTATTGTGTTCTCCTCGGAGGAAATTTGATCTCTTGGAAGAGTAAGAAGCAAACTGTGGTTGCCATATCAAGTGCAGAGGCAGAATATCGGGCAATGGAAAATGCAACCTGTGAGCTCATCTGGCTAAAACAATTGCTTAAGGAATTACATCTCTGTGAACAACGGCCCATGAAACTCATTTGTGACAATCAAGCCGCATTGCACATATTCTCGAACCCAGTCTTTCATGAGAGGACTAAATATATAGAAATTGACTGTCACTTTGTTAGAGAGAAGATTTAGTCAGGCGAGATCGAGACAGCATTTGTCAATTCCAGTGATCAACTTGCAGATGTTTTCACCAAGGCTCTTGGAGGTCCCCGAATAGATCATATATGTAACAAGCTGGGTGCTTATGATATATACGCACCAGCTTGAGGGGGAGTGTTAGAAATAATATTAGTTTTATTATTATTAGTCTATTATTCTAGAAGGTTATTTGGGCTTAGCCCATTAGGTCATTTAACCTCTTTAAATAGAGGACTCTTGTACATTTTTATACACAATAGAATACAACACATTCATACTTTCAAGTAAATTTAGATTTCTTTCTACAAGAGTAAGCTGATACGCATATTATCAAAATGGGAATCATTCAAGTTTATGCTTCAGTAATGTACAGTGTGTACACTTATTCAAAGCCCTATCAGACCAGAAAAGCATGTTATGCTGATTACAAGACATTGTGAGCTTTTAGATGGAGCAGAAACAGCTACAAAACTAAACTTCACAGAAGTAAAACAAACCACATTGAACCTTTCTAGCGACATCCATTCCACCAAGGTCATCACGCGGATCTGCAACATCAAAGGTAACTTATAACAAACTAACCGTATAGCAATTAGCAAATGGAGCCCAAGAGGCAATGAGCAAAACAAATTAATGACGGCATGTCAATACCATACCTAAGAATCTATTTCGTAATGTCAATAGCTCATTCAAATAGAATGGTTTTAAAAGAAAAATATGTCATTGAATTGAAATGTTGGAATTATAGGATTTAGGTAGGGAAGAAGTAAAAGAGAGGATAAGACTCAAAATATGATATGAAACAACAAATAAAAATAGAGAAATCGTATGAAAGATAGAAAAAGAACAGATCTTTATTGGTTATTGAATATCAAACAGAAAAGGAGAGAAATCTCCTCCAAGGGTTTCTCTTTACAACTGAGCCATTTCTCTGTTTTCTCAATGCTAATAATAACAACTCTCCTTCCTCCCTTCTACCCCTCCTCTTATTTAAGCTAAATCCCTATCCTTCCAACCTCTCTAACTAATTAACTGTTCTAACTAACTATTGATACCCTACTTAACTAACTTGTAACTAACTTGTCTCTAAATAATAAAATATTAGAATGATATGGAGTGTTGATAACGTGATACAAAATACTGACCCACTCTTAATTTGGTCAAGCACTAGAGTAGTGCTACTAGTACAAGCCGAAGCCAACGAATACAACAAGACAACTAATCCTAATTAAATAAATAAACAAATAATTAAACATAATAAATAGGGAGCAACTCCTAAGATTGCTTCCTCCATTAGATGTTTAATGATTCCACAATTTATTCTGAAGATATTCCCAGATATTGCAACTATACTTTGAAGATATGCTAGCATATTCTAATATATTCTAAGACACACTAACAATAATAACCAGTTACGATTGTTATTATATGTCATCTCAAGAATCTGCAATGAGGTGGAGCAACAGCTGTCACATAAATTGGTAATGGTCCTAATAATTTACCAAAATTAGATTCCCATCTGAAATATATTTCAGCCTTAGTAAACTGACCAAATTTTATTTTATTTACATGCTCCAATTGTTCATTAATCATAACATCAAAGGGAACATTCTCTAAGAAACAAAAATAGTCATGCTTGGTGTGTATAAGTTAGAATAGACATTCAACATAACTAATTTTGAACAACAATACAATTAACTCAGCAGACAATAAACGGGAGATACCATTTGACATCAACAAATGATTTTAGATGAACAGCAAGAGAGAGGATGCTGCCAATAGCCAGCAACTGGTAGAGAGATGCTGTTCACCAGTGGGAGATAAGTGATTGATGTTAATGGAGGTTGTTATAGGACAATCAAAATTGTTTCAAATTCAATGAGAGAATAATTCCTCCAAGAAGACAAAGTCATTTATCAACTCTAAGCAATGCACACGATTGTCATAGCTCTGAAGAACAAATATGTGCAAGTGTTCATGGAACAGGAAGAACTAAAAAACACATCTTCTAATTGACAGACATGTCAATTTTTACATATAGAAATTATACAGATCAATAAGCTTTACATATCAAGAATACAATTTCAAACGTAGTAGTCACTAACCTGGTTCAGTGTACCCCAGACTTTTGGCAGACCTAACAACTTGGCTCAGCGGCTTTCCATCTTCAACCTCACTCATTACATACCCCAATGTCCCTAGTAAGAGCATGCAGCATAAAATACAATATTAAAAAAACCAATACGTGGAAGACTTCCTATTAAGAATGTATGATCAAACACCAACAAAGTAATATCCAGAGAACATAATCATAGGACCATGAAAGATAATATACCACTCAAACTCCCAATAATGCGATGAACAGGATCACCAGAAGAGATTATGCGATTAAGGGATGCTATCACAGGAAGACCAGCTCCTACCTTTAAAAATATCACAACCAGATCAGTAATAGCTCCTCGAATTGACATTTCAATATTCCCCAATTCAAATAATAATTTCATAGGCACCCTCCCATAACTAAGATGTACCACACAGATAAATAGAGGAGCCGCAGGGCATTGCACACTCATGCATTAAGGAGAGCATGAGTAAGAGAATGGGTTTGTAACAACCCATGCAAGTGGCAGGTAAGGGCAGGAAGTGGAATCTGTTAGAGAAACGGTTAACAGGGAAGGAAAGGAGTGAGGAAAAGGGAAAAAAGATTTTGAGTGCGGACTGCTTGGAAGGTTACAGGTATCTCAGAATGAACTGTGTTATTAATAGGAACTGCTTTTAGTGAAAAAAAACGGAGTATAACTTCTTACAATAGGAAAAATCCCCCTTCATTACACTGAAAAGCTGAAAATCAAAATAGAAATACTGCAGGACTTCAAGGGTCTGCTTACCCTGCCATAAGGCCCCAAATCCTTACTGAGTAACTGCCTAATTCTCCCTCTCCTCCTCACCGCCTTCTTATTTTTTCCCTTAACAGATTTCCCACCTCACTTCCTACCTTCCTCACTCGAACCTGACAATTGTGCAGGGTAGTTACAACTTAAATTCCCATCTTACCCCTAATTGAATCTGAAATATATTGTATATTCAAGTATATGAGTCTGTACAAGAAGGCTCTCTATTTATAGAGACTAAAAGACCTAATGGGATGACCTAATGGGCCAAGCCCACAATCTAGACTATTCTAGACTATTCTAATAATAAATTAATATTATTTCTAACACTCCCCCTCAAGCTGGTGCGTATATATCAAAAGCTCCCAGCTTGTTACAAATATGATCTATTCGGGGACCTCTAAGAGCTTTAGTGAATACATCTGCAAGTTGATCATTGGAATTGACAAATGCTGTCTCGATCTCTCTTGACTGGATCTTTTCTCTAACAAAATGACAGTCAATTTCTATATGCTTGGTCCTCTCATGAAAGACTGGGTTAGAGGATATATGCAAAGCGGCTTGGTTATCACAAATGAGCTTCATAGGCCTTTGTTCACAGAGATGGAGTTCCTTCAGCAATTGACTCAGCCAGATGAGCTCACAGGTTGCATTTGCCATTGCCCGATATTCTGCCTCCGCACTGGATCTGGCGACCACAGTTTGCTTCTTACTCTTCCAAGAGATCAAATTTCCTCCGAAGAGAACACAATACCCTGAGGTGGATCGTCTATCTGAAGGAGAACCTGCCCAGTCAGCATCTGTAACTAGAGATCTCTGAACTCCCTTTATTTGTATATAATAAACCTCTTCCTGGCGCCTTTTTAATATATCAGAGAATTCTAATAACTGCATCCCAATGGGAGTCACAAGGAGAATCAAGAAATTGACTTGCAACACTCACTGCGAAGGAGATATCTGGCCTTGTCACAGTAAGATAATTCAATTTTCCAACTAGTCGGCGGTAGCGACTACGATCTGGCAGTGGCTCCCCCTGTCCTGGTAATAACTTAACATTGGGGTCCATAGGTGTATCAATGGGTTTACAACCTAACATGCCAGTCTCATCTAGGATATCCAGTGCATACTTCCTCTAACAGATGGAAATGCCCCGCCTAGACTGTGCAACTTCGATCCCCAAGAAATATCGAAGTCTGCCAAGATCTTTGGTCTGAAATTGATTGAATAAATGCTCTTTCAACTGATCAATCCCGGTCTGATCACTGCCTGTAATGATAATGTCATCGACATAGACCAGGAGATAAACGCACTGGCCAGAAGAGTTATGCCGGTAAAAGACAGAATGATCGGCTTTGCTTCTGATTAATCCAAAGGATTCAACAACTGAACTAAAACGGCTAAACCAGGCCCGAGGAGATTGCTTCAGGCCATATAAAGATTTCCGAAGTTTACATATCATTCCAGAACTCTCCCCCTGAGCAACAAAACCTGGTGGTTGCTCCATATAAACTTCCTCCTGCAAGTCACCATGTAGAAAAGCATTCTTAATATCAAGTTGGAGAAAGGGCCAGTGATGAATGGCGGCAAGGGCAAGAAACAGGCGAACAGAAGCCATCTTAGCAACAGGAGAAAAGGTATCCCCATAATCAAGACCAAAGATCTGTGTGTATCCCTTGGCCACTAAGCGAGCTTTAAGGCGATCAACAGTGCCATCAGGACCAACTTTAACTGTTAACACCCATCGACAACCAACAACAGACTTCCCGGGAGGAGCACGAACAAGATCCCAAGTGCCATTGGAGTGAAGTGCCTGCATTTCATCAAGCATCGCCTGGCGCCACCCTGGATGAGATAGTGCTTTACCTGTGGTTTTAGGGATGGAAACAGAAGAGAGACTAGAAACAAAAGTAAAATGTTGTGAAGAAAGTCTGTCATAACTCAAGAAAGAATAAAGGGGACGAGGATTTCGAGTGGATCGAATACCTTTTCGAAAGGCAATGGGAGGAGTCTCTGATGGAGGATCCGGAGGAGAAGAGCCGACGGGAAGGGGCGATGAGTCATCAAGAGGCAAAGTCGGAGGAGGTGCAGGCTGACGACGCTGGTATGTGAGGAGAGGACGATCTGCAGGTATGGAGGTTATTGGTTGCTCCTCTGGAATAGGGTCACCTGCAGCTGGTAAAGACAAATCAAGAAAAGGAACAGGAAGGACCTGATCAACTTGGGACACTGGAGACGGAGTAGAGTGAAAAGGCTGCTGATCAAGGAAAGTGACATCAGCAGAAACGATATAACGCTTGAGATCAGGAGAATAGCAACGATACCCTTTTTGAAAACGTGTATACCCAAGGAAAATACATTTGAAGGCCTTGGATGTCAACTTGTCTTTACCTGGAGAAAGATCATGAACAAAACAAGTACAGCCAAAAATATGTAAAGGCAGAGGATAAGAAGGTGCTCCGGAAAACAAAATACTGTGGGGAACATCATTATTTAGCACAGAAGAGGGCATGCAGTTGATAAGGAAACATGAGGTGATAATAGCATCTGCCCAAAAACGGAGTGGGACGTTCATATGAATGAGAAGGGTACGTGCAGTTTCAACTAGATGTCTATTTTTACGTTCAGCGACTCCATTTTGTTGTGGAGTGTGGGGACAGGTAGTCTGATGTATCGTCCCTTGTGTATCCAGAAATTTAGAAAATTCAAGAGACACATACTCTTTTGCATTATCACTGCGCAAGATTTGAATAGAAGCACCAAATTGAGTTTTTATTTCTGCACAAAACTTTTGATAAATTGAAAATAAACTCAGAACGATTTTTCATTAAATAAACCCAAGTGCAACGGGAGAAATCATCAATAAAGGTGACAAAATACTGAAAACCCAAAACAGACGTTGTTCGACTCGGACCCCAAATATCAGAATGAACAATAGAAAAAGGAGCATCAGCTCTTTTATTGACTCTATTAGCAAAGGAGGAGCGAGTGTGTTTTCCTTGCTGACAAGAATGACAGTTTAAAGACTTAAGATTGGATAAAAAGGGAACCATATGCTGAAGCTTGGAGAGGTTTGGATGACCCAGACGGCTGTGAATTAGCTCAGGAGACTCTGAGAGAGAACATGCTACTGGAGAAGGTGGTGCAATCAGATAGTAGAGACCTCGTGACTCAACGCCTGCTCCAATCGTCTTCCCCGTACCCGAATCCTGCATAGAAAAGGATTGTTTAGAGAAGGTAATAGTACATGAATGAGAATGAATCAACTGGCTAACAGAGATTAAATTAAAAGGAATGACAGGTATATAATAAACAGAACTCAAAGTTAAAAGGGGAGTTGGGTTGGCTTCCCCAATTCCACGAGCAGGAGCCTTAGTGCCATCAGCAAGAGTGACAAGGGGTAGGTTATTAGAATAAGAAAGTGAAGTGAAGAGATCTCTATTACCACAAAGATGATGAGTAGCACCTGAGTCTATTATCCAGGGTCCAAGAGATGATTGATAAAAACAAGCAACATGATTACCAGTGTCTTGAGTAGGATGCTGAGAAGAAACCTTCTTGAGAAGTGCCTCATAGTCGACACTTGAAAGAGTTACTAATCCAGTTGAAGGTGGCGTAACATCAGTTTGAGCAAAGTTGGCAGTCGGTGGCTTCAAATGAGGGTACTTCCTATAGCAGCGTTCTTCAAAATGCCCAAGATTCTGGCAATAATTACAATGAGGCCTCTGTCTGCGGCCACGTCTGCGACTGCGTCCACTGTTCCAATTGGAATCACTGGCCCGAGAAAAGAATGGAGATGGGGTAGTACCGGAGAAGATGCCAGTCGTGTTTTTGGACGCATTATTTGAGCCCTCCATCACAAAATAAAAAGAGATGACCAGAAAATAGAAAAGAACTACAAGAAAGCAAGAAATCGCGCAAAAAACGTTGCACAAAAGTGTCCAAACAGCGGGTTTTTCACTGATATCTTTCAAACGGATGGGACCCACAACGAACAGAGACCAGATCTGGAAAGAGGGTGAGGAGGCGAGCAAGATGGTGGTGGTCCGGCCTGGAACGGTGGCTCACGCGCCGGAACAGTGGCTCGGCCGCCGGAGACTTCCACCGACGCGTGGCGGCGCGTGGATGCTCCGATCAACACGCGTCTTGGACAGACAGGGTCGCCTCCCTGAGCCGCTCCTGATCGCGTGGTGGTTGGTCGGAAAAGTCGCCGGAAAAGCAGTCTGACGGCGGTGAACAGTGGCGGACGGTGGTTTTGTGGCGGTTTCCGGCGATGAACGGAGGCTGACGATCTTTTTTCTGATGATACGAGGTTGAGGACAAGAAATTTGTGACTAAATAAGGGTTAGGTGTGAAAGGATGGTTGCCGGTATGATGCACGACAGTAAAAAGAAAGAGAAAGATATATATGCGGAAGCAGAGCCCTCAGATCGAGAGCTCTGATACCAAATTGAATCTGAAATATATTGTATATTCAAGTATATGAGTCTGTACAAGGAGGCTCTCTATTTATAGAGACTAAAAGACCTAATGGGATAACCTAATGGGCCAAGCCCACAATCTAGACTATTCTAGACTATTCTAATAATAAATTAATATTATTTCTAACACCCCTAATCACCTCATCCATGCAGCTCTAGTATACACAGAGGCCTAACAGTTATTTTTTTCTCCTTCTGTTTTCTGTTTCCGAGTTTTTCCTTTCTGGTGTAATAGCTTCTTGGCTACTGGTTTCTCACTGAAATCAGTAACTAGAGGAGTTTCTTTGTGGATATTCAATAAAATCATACCCTTCGGTATTCCTATCAGAATTTCACTCCCATTACTTGACAACCTAATAAATATACACAGCCCATTAACAACACATTTCACTATCAAGATGAGTATGAGTAATAAATACTTAATAAGCAAGTATACAATTGACTGATTCTTAGGATATAGTTGATTAAAGCATATATACATCATTCTTGAACAATAACAACATAATTTTGCGTCAGAAGTTGTGTAAGAAAGTAAGAAACTAAGAAGGTAAACACAGATAAAGTAAATCTATGATTAATCAACTTAACATAGTATTACAATTCTGCCAGTCTCTTCTACATCTATAAGTGGTGTAACAAGTAGATGACTAAGATCATGAACTAGAGAGACCATATGAAATGCAGATCTTTCAATAATAAAAATGATTAAAAGAACAAACAAAATATATGTAATAATTTGTATTTTAACAGAACTGCAAAACTAATATTTCTCCATCAAAAGTTTCCAAATTTCAAAATCCTGTGTCTTTAATTTCAGTCATTCAGGTCGTCAACTAGCTGATGTCTTAAACTAAAGGGCTTCCCATAGACAAATTTCAAGAACTAACTAGCAAACTGGGGATGATAAATTTCCATTCCTCGGCTTGAGGGAGAATTTTGTAAATAATTGAAATTATTTTATTAGTTTTTGGGTTTATTCCCTTCGAATCATAAGGCCCATTAGTCTTTATAAATAGTGTGACTCATGTAAATGTTTTGATGAGAATCAATCTCATTCATTTTTCTACATTTAAGTGAGAACAACACAAGCACCTAAAGAAGATGAAACAAACAGGTGGTAGAAACGAACATGTATAATGACTCTAAGAAAATGCGTAACATATTTTTACACTTAAAAAAGACATATTTAGGTTCATTTATAATATAACAGAGCAAAGGGAAAACCCCGATGCACAAGACTCCCCGACTTGCGGGAGAAAAGGTAAGAGTCGATTGTATACAGTCTTACCCTTGTATTTTTGTAAAGAGATTATTTAATAAAAGTAAAAAAGCAATTTTAAAATTATTTCTAAAATGATTAAAAAGAAAAAATATAAGATTATTTCTTTCATACGTTTCAATATTAAATTAAAATTCACATGTTAGGTCCTTTTTCCTTCTATTTTGGATTTCAAAGTTTCTATACTTTTATATATTCATAATCATAAGTCATGCACACACCTCATATTCATTATTTTCCCTCCTTATTTCTTGGGGAAGATGACATTATACCAATTTCTTTAACGCGTAATTTTAGATGAGTTGATCAAACTACTGCTGGCAAATCAGACCATAGAGCTTTGAATTTTCCCCTGGATTTCATTTTCCTTCTTTGTTAAGGTAAAGATTGCTCGAAAAAATTTAGCAAAGCAACTGCTTGAAGATTATGGATCCATACAAGACATACAGAACTTTCACAGGCTATAATTTGGTTTCTGTGAGATCAGAGTTACAAGTCAGAAGCACAACCAATTAAAGAAACTCTAGCAACAATGTTGCTGTTTATATTCCACTTTGTTGAAAATCTATACTTTCAAAACTATTTTCTATACTGACACATATGATGCATTGCTATTACATGATGATACAATGATACAGTAATACTCTAGTTGAGGCAAGAAACAATATTACTTACAGTTGACTCGTGCCGAATTCGACGTGGGTACGTGAAAAGTTTTTTAAAATCCTCCTGTTTCATATAAGAGTTATTATTTAGCAGAGGCAAGCAGGACTTTTGAACAAAGAAGCAAAGAGAAGGGGAAGAAATAATTATAACAAATCTCTCTTATTAGGGAAAAGTCCAAATTACTCTCTCAGACTTACTATTATGTGCGGTTTGGTCCTGAAACTTAAAAGGAATGCAATGCAATCCCTAAACTTTCTAACGTGCGCGTTTTCGTCCTTCCATTTGATTTTCCATCAAACTGTAATGGAAATTGTCACACTCAAATCACATGACCATTTTGTGTACCAAATTTCTTGATTGGAAAAGTCCACTTTACAGAAGGTCATTTGAACTTAGTTCTGAAGCTTCAAAAAAGTGGTTTTAAAATCACAAATTCAATTGGAGTTTGACAAAAAATCAGACGGAAAGACAAAAACGCACACATTAGGAAGTGTATGGATCACGTTGCACTTTTTTAGTTTTAGGACCAAATTGCAAATGAATCTAACGTTAAGTGGGTAAACTGAACTTTCCCTTCTTATTATGTTTACATGAGTATCACAGGTTACAAAGCGAGGATAAAGGAAAATGAAGTATAAACAGTTTTTCTTGACTTAAAAAATATTCTACCCTCACATTTCAACAGTTATTATGAAACATTTAAGATGATCTTACCATTGTAGATGTAAGAGGTTTCTTATTTGCCATAACAACACAACAACCCATATCAACCACTTGTTTTAGCACCACAGTAGTGTCAGAGCTAGCAGAGCAATCTACAAAGGCCAAACCTATAACCAAAAAACTCAGAGTTAACATCTGTCTTAGCAATTGAATGCATGAAAGTTTACTCTTATTCTGGATTTTCTTTAAATTCAATCACAGTAAGCAAGTAAAGCATGGCATGATAAAAATTCAACACACCTGTTTTTTTACCAAGTTGAGATGCAATCTCTAGCATCTTTCCTTGCGATTCCGGATGGACAAATACCCGGCATTCTCCTTTAAAAATAACAACTAACAAGTAAGGATTAAAAACATAAAAACATTCATATCACCAACAAGAAAACCAGGCATAGATATCTACCAAAATCATGAAGTTTTGATAGTGATTCGCCACCGTGCTTGACCCGGCAAAGTTCTAACAAG
The DNA here is from genome assembly GCF_033153095.1 of Gastrolobium bilobum. NCBI lineage: Eukaryota > Viridiplantae > Streptophyta > Magnoliopsida > Fabales > Fabaceae > Gastrolobium > Gastrolobium bilobum. The sequence continues at coordinate 126,618 of NW_026895683.1, read as the reverse complement.
AAGCTATCAGACAACCCCTTATTCATCAAATCCTCCGCAACTACCAAAGACTTACTATCACCAACTCCCAGAACACTCAAGAAGAGTCCCTGCTACCAAAAATTAAATAAACAAATAAAAGAAAACATCATCCAACTAAACACTCAAAAATTTCAGGAACCCAATTTCCATCAATGTCTGAAAAGGATCATAAAAGCTACAGTGGTCAATAGCTATATGCATTTAGAGTAGCAAAGAAAAGCCAAAGAATAACCCAGGAGCAAAAAAATTGTTTATTGGGGAAATGCGTTATCAAAAACCCATGACAAAGTTTTAACTTTGAAGTTGAAGCAATGTTTTGATGTAAGTGATGGGAAGCAGAAGCATACAAGAGGAAAATAAAAATAGAATCTGAAAAGTATGAATCCATGACAGTGAACATAAAGGGATATTATATTATTCTATTACCTGAGTGGAATGAAGAGAACGGCATGAGACAATGTGTTGGAGAAGGTGACGACCAACTCCTCCACAACCCATTAGAATCAGAGGAATTTTCTTCATTTCTTGTGGTTACACTGTTTCGACGATCAATTACTGTTAAGGGTTATGAAATGTTGTCTTCCTAAGGCAGAAGGGTTTTTTTTATCTGTGTCTGCACTTGCGTATGTGTAAAAGGGTTACATACTTTGCCAACATTCATTGAACAGACAACATTTATCTGAGGAGATCGACTTCGAATTAGTTTTTCCTATAAAAAAAAAAAAAAAACCGGAGTGACACGGGACATGAGACACGACACGTTACTTCTAAACAATGGTATATTTCGACAGACACGTTGGATACGGTTTGATATTAAATAATATTTTTAATATATATAATATAATTTATATTTAATACATATAATAGTCAATAATAAGTCATATAACTAATTAAATATTCAAATATTATAACATAAATATAAACAAAAATATTTTTTCGTACCTCGTTGATTTTTCGTGTCAAATTTTATAACAGAAATAAATTGATTTATAAATGATTTTTTTTATTATTAATAAAATAAAATTAAGACTAAAAAAAAAATGTGTCCGAGTGTTGATCACGTGTCGGAAAAAGTTAAATGCGTGTCGGAAAAAATGTCAAAATGTGTCGGAGAGTTAACCACGTGTCGGAACGTGTGGAAGCGTGTCGGTGTCGGACACGTGTCCGACACGCCCTTTTTCTAAAAATTTGCGTGTCCGGGTATTGGAGGTTGCCGTCAAGACTCTGTGTCCGGGTATTGGAGGTTGTCGTCAAGACTCTAAGTAAGTTTTCAATTGTAAAACAAAAAATAACTAAATAAATAAATAAATAAAAATATTACATACTGTCAGGATAAGATCACCTTTGATCTTATCCTCCAACAAACTAAGACCGATTCTTCAGCACCTTTGTATAGTTGTTTAGTTGTTCCTTTGTATAGTTGTTTAGCTGTTAGCTTAATTCTAGGTATAATATCTTGTTAGCTTGATTATCTGTATAGTCAAATATTTCATTTAGCTGATAGCTTCTTATCTGGTACAACAATATCGTGTATATATTGGCAATCTGCCATCACTCAATACAATTTGATTCAACCCCCTTTCATAGCTTTCTATATGGTATCAGTTTTTTTTTTAAAAAAAAACAAGGTTCTGATCCACAAACCTCCTTAATCATGACTGATTCTTCTTCCGCTGCCAATACACAACCCAATGCAGAACCTACCCTCAAACCTTCTGATCCCCGTTCTCCATTTTTCATGCCTACCTCTGATAGTCCTGGCTTGTTTCTTACCAATGTGGTATTGAAAGGAGAAGCTAACTATGACGTCTGCGCCAAATCAATCAAGAATGCACTTCTTGCCAAAAATAAAGTAGATTTCATCGATGGCACCATTCTCAAACCTGCAAATGATGTGTCTGATGAAATCCATGCCTGGACTCTTTGTAATTCCATGATCAATAGCTGGATCCACAACACTATTGATCCCCTTCTCAAACCTTATATTCATTATTTCTCCACAGCAAAGGCCCTTTGGGATGATCTCCGGGAACACTATTCTATTCAAAATGCCTCCAAAATTTATCAGTTGAAATCAAACATCTTTCAACTGCGACAACAAGGAGCTTCTATAGGCACGTACTACACAAAACTCAGGGGTGCATGGGACGAACTCGATGCTGCAAGAGCACTACCCGACTGCCCTCTTGGTGCAACTTGCCTTGTTACACAACATATTACAAAGGAAATGGCCGACGATCGGGTCTATCAATTCCTCTTAGGCCTGGACACTGCTATGTTCGGCACCATCCGCACTCAACTGCACAATCAACCTACCCTCCCATCTCTGAACAAAGCCTACTCAACGTTAGTGCAAGAAGAAACTCAATTCCATATGGCTCAGACTCATGAGGTACGCAGTGATGCACTTAGCTATGTCGCAAGGGAAACTCAACAATTTAATTCCTCCACTGCTGATCCTGTTCGCTGTAGTCATTGTGGTAAGTTGTATGCCTCTAAATGCTATCAACTTCATGGTAAACCTCCTTATGGCCGTGGAAGGGGATGTGGCAAACCTTATGACAGACGCTACAACATAGCCAATCCTCCTGCCACACAAACAACAGCTCTTATGGTGTCAAATCTGAATGTTGTTTCCAACTTGAGTCCTGAGATTCTTCAGCAACTTGCCAACATGGTAGTCTCCTCCACTGCACCATCCGCTAATGCCACTACACTTTCTGGTAAGCAAACTACACCTTATACCTGGCTAGTGGATAGTGACGCATCCCAACACATGACTGGGAACCTTCATCTACTCTCAAATATCGAAACCATTCAGCCTACTTCCATAGGTTTGCCCGATGGTGATCAGCTTGTTTCAATTCAATGTGGAAGTATACACTTGACATCCAATATTACTCTTCGGAATGTGCTATATGTTCCAAAACTCTAATGCAATTTAATATCAGTTGCTCACCTACTTACTGATACAAATTGCACTTTTTCTTTCACTCATAATGGCTGTGAATTGCAGGACCCCACAACGAAGATCAAGACTAGACTGGGTAGATTGCAAGTTGGTGTTTATATGCATGACTCCTCCACGTCCATCTCTATTGCATGCACTGCTTAGACCCAACAAAATGCAGAAATTTGGCATCGTAGGCTGGGTCACCCTTCATTTCAGTTCTTGAATTTCCTTCCTTTTGTTGCAATGAATAAAAATAGGGATACTTCTTCTTCCACTTGCGATATATGCCTCCGAGCACAACAAACTCGGACTGTATTCCCTATTAGCATTAATAAAACTACTTCTTGCTTTGCTCTTATTCATTGTGATATATGGGGCCCATATCAAACCACTTCTTTAACTGGGGCAAGATACTTTTTAACGCTTGTGGATGATTTTAGCAGAAATGTGTGGGTCTATTTAATGGCAACTAAGTCTGAAACATACCAAAATTTAACTCAATTCCTTTCTATGGTACTTATTCAGTTCGACACCACTGTTAAAGTTATATGTTCTGACAATGGTTCTGAGTTTTGTGCTCATAATCTACGCAAAGTTTATTCAGATATGGGTATTATACATCAGACATCATGCGTAGACACACCGCAGCAAAATGGGCGTGTGGAAAGAAAGCACAGACAGACATATTCTGAATGTAGCACGTGTCTTATGCTTTGAAGCTAATCTTCCCATCGAATTTTGGGGGGGGAGTGTGTACTCACTGCTGTCCATTTAATAAATAGGACCCCTACACATTTACTTCAAGGCAAAACTCCATATGAATGTCTCTTTAATCGCAAACCCAGTTATGATCATATCCGTGTATTTGGGTGTCTTTTCCATGCACATCCACGCCCCAAACCGTTGGACAAATTTGCTGCTAGATCAATACGATGCCTATTTTTGGGATATCCTTTTGGAAAAAAGGGATGGAGGCTTTATAACCTTGACACACAAACCATCTTTGTCTCTAAAGATGTAGTATTTGAGGAATACACCTTTCCTTTTGCAATGCAAACACAAAAACCTACCCCTGTTGATATCCATCACCTATCATCACATGCACCCATACCTATTGAACCCGAACCAGCCTTACTCATCCCTTCAGATGACCGAGACATATCCACAAATCCAACGCCTTCCGTGCATGATGACATTCTTGATGACTAGCCATCCATCCATATGCCAGCTCCAATCGAACCATTAGCCATACCTCAAACACATACATCAGACACTTCAACTGCTACCCAACCCTCTTTACCTTTACCAGCTTCCAATGAACCACACAGCAACACATCAGACACTTTGCTGGTCAACCATCAACAGCCTCAAGTGCAACCTAATGATACATCAGAGAACTTGGGACGTGGTCATCGTTCTCGTCATCCTCCACATTATCTAAAGGATTTCCAATGCAGCAATATCATAGCACATAACCCAACAACTGCTTCTACCTCATCCAGTCTGTCTTCAGGTATTACTTACCCTATTGCTAATTTTGTTTCTTGTTCCAGATTTTCTCCCAAACATCAACAGTTCCTTGCTGCCATTTCTGCTGGAGTCGAACCAAAAACATTTCGCGAAGCAGTTTCTGATGAAAGATGGTGTGTAGCCATGCGTAAGGAAATTGATGCATTGGAACACAATAATACTTGGGAACTCACGTCATTGCCACCTGGAAAACAAGCAATTCCATGTAAATGGGTCTACCGTATTAAGTACAGATCAGATGGTATCGTGGAGAGGTTCAAAGCACGGTTAGTAATCGCTGGCAACAATCAAAAAGCTGGAGAGGATTACTTTGATACATATGCTCCCGTAGCCAAAATGGTTAGCGTAATGACTCTTCTTGCCGTAGCAATGGCCAAGAAATGGAACTTATATCAGTTGGATGTGACGAATGCTTTTCTACACGGAGATCTTGCAGAGGAGGTATACATGCGAATTCCACAAGGTTTCAATAATCACAAACCGCATCAGGTATGTCATTTGCAAAAGTCTCTTTACGGCCTACGGCAGTCCCCTCACAATTGGTTTGCCAAGCTGCGATCTTCTATTGAGTCATATGGCTTCACTCAATCAAAAGCAGACTATACTTTATTCACCCTACACAAGGATGGTCACTTCGTTGCTCTTCTCATTTATGTTGATGATATTATCCTAACCGGTGACAAAGCAGCCATATGCAATGATGTTAAGACCTTCCTCCACTCATGCTTTCACATTAAAGATTTGGGGATCCTCAAATACTTTCTTGGTATCGAAATAGCTCACAGTTCCTCTGGTCTGTTTCTAAGCCAACGTAAATATGCTCTTGACATATTAGATGATGTTGGCCTCCTCGCATGCAAACCGTGTGACTTCCCTCTTGAAACGAACCATAAACTTGCTGTTACAGAAAGCCCACCTTTCTCGGATCCAGCACGCTACTGCAGGTTAATTGGATGTCTAGTTTATTTAACTATTACTAGACCTGAGTTGAGCTACTCAGTCCATGTACTCTCTCAATTCATGTAAAATCCAACAACCGCTCAATATGAAGCTGTCATCCGAATTTTGAGGTACATAAAAGCTAATCCTGGTCAAGGCTTGCTTCTTAAATCAAATAATGATCTTCTTCTTCGTGGGTATTCGGACTCAGATTGGGCTAGTTGTCCCCTCACCCGTCGCTCAGTCACCGGTTATTTTATTATGTTGGGCAACTCACTAATTTCTTGGGAAACAAATAAGCAGCCTACAGTGTCTCGCTCCTTCGCAGAGGCAGAATATCGCGCAATGGCAGCAGCTATAGCTGAGTTATTATGGATCAAATCATTCTTACACTCTCTTGATGTTCCACACTCACAGCTCATGCGCCTGCATTGTGATAATCAATCGGCTATGCAAATAGCTGCTAATCCCGTTTTCCACGAACACACCAAACATATAGAGATTGATTGCCATTTTGTGAGAGACCATGTTTTAAGCAACACAATAAATACTTCCTACGTTCGTTCCGATCGGCAGGTTGCAGACATATTTACTAAACCCCTTGGCATGAAGCAATTTGGCTTTCTACGCAGCAAGTTGGGCATCTCTTCTCTACATGCTCCAACTTGAGGGGGAGTGTTAGGATAAGATCACCTTTGATCTTATCCTCCAACAAACTAAGACCGGTTCTTCAGCACCTTTGTATAGTTGTTTAGTTGTTCCTTTGTATAGTTGTTTAGCTGTTAGCTTAATTCTAGGTATAATATCTTGTTAGCTTGATTATCTGTATAGTCGAATATTTCATTTAGCTGATAGCTTCTTATCTGGTACAACAGGATCGTGTATATATTGGCAATCTGCCATCTCTCAATACAATTTGATTCAAACCCTTTCATAGCTTTCTATACATACTTCTTTAGATTTACATCATTTTAGATGTTTGATAGGAAAATATTAAAAAGAGTTATATATGGGAAATGGGTGTATTTTAAAGGATATGATATTTGTCATTTTAAATGACATAAGTTATATCATTTTAAGAGAGAGATAGACACAAGAAATGGAGATCATGAGAGAGAAAGTGAGTAATTTTTTTTAATTTAAATTTTAAATAAAAAATATTATTTTGTGTCCATCTCTCTCTTAAAATGACACAACTTTATGTCATTTAAAATGACAAACATTTTTTCTCATTTTAAAGGACACACCTTATTTCCTTTCATTCTTATAAAGATGTGAGACCACAATTTTAAAACCTTTCCCTCCCATTTTTCTCTCATGATCTATTTCTTTTGTAAAGAACCTTGGGATACACCACCCCAAAAGCTAGCTCAAAGGGTGGGAGTGTCCAATGCCTTATAAACTCCACATTAGCTGCATATACAATCAATGTGGGACTATATATCTCAACACACCCCCTCACATGAGAGCCCATTGGGCTAGAAGCGTGGATACTGCATAGGCCCAATTTTTTGTTTACCTTTTTGTGCTTTTTATTTTAATTCCACTTTAAAGCGGAGGGTAGTGAGAATCAAACTTGTGACCTTATAGTCACTCAAGCTCTGATACCATATAAAGAACCTTGTGATACACCACCCCAAAAGCTAGCTCAAATTGTGGGAGTGTCCAATGCCTTACAAACTCCACATTAGTTGCACATACAACCAATGTGGGACTATATATCTCAACATCTTTCTCTTATTTAGAATGACATAATTTTGTGTCCTAAAAAATGACACATATTTTTCCATTACATATATATAGGAGGTAGGATATTCGTACTACCAAATTTTTCTACTACCACTTCACTACCACTCTAATCAGCATTGGATTCAAAAGTTGTTTTTCTTTTCTCTCTCTTCATTCAACTTTTCCTCTAATCCAATGGTTATTAGAGTGGTAGTAGAAAAATTTGGTAGTTTGAATATCCTACCTCTATATATATATATATATATATATATATATATATATATATATATAAGGAAGTTATACTTACTATTTTTTTCTTACTACCAAATCTTAGATTGATTTCTGTTAATCTAACAGTTATAATTTATTGGATCACACTTATTAATTAATTATTAATTTTCAATAAATTATAACCAAGAAAAATCTTAGTAAAAAGTAGTAAGAAAAAAGCTACTAAGTATAACTTTTCCTATATATATATATATATATATATATATATGTATGCATTTTTTTCGAATTTAGTTTTTTTATATAAAAATTTTAATTTGGTTCTTATGTCTACATCATTGTTAATTTGATTTTGTTGTTGCTATAATATATGTGATGAAATTATATACGGTGAAGTACCAAATTTAATTTATAAATAAGTGTTACGTATAGGAATTTAAAATAATAAATTTGTAGTCTTTATTTTTTATATTTATTTTGTATTTAATATCGATATTTTACAATAAGTTCATATTAATTATACAGTATTGTAGCAATAACACACAGTGAAAATTTAACGTTAAAAGTAATCACTTATATTGATTAAATTAAAAACTCTTTCATGTATTCAAAAAAATATTTTTAACCATAACAAAATCATGAGGCTATTAAATAATTATCAATTTTTTATTTTATTTTAAATGATATCTATGATATAGTAATGTAAGGGTAGCAATTCATCACATGACCCGTTGAGACAAAACAAATTTGGCACGATATTTTTTGGTGTTCAGATTGACCTCATTCACATTCGTGACATGTTCTTGTTGACAAAAAAAAAAAAAAAAAAACGACAAGAAACAAATTGTATCATGTTGTGCCTCAACCCTCAAACACGACATTAACCCATATTTTTGTGATTATTTATGTTTTGTTCTAGTAGATTATTCATGTCGCATCATGTAATTGTTTTTTTACTTCTTGTTTTCTCATCAATTGTATTCCTTCTTTCGTGCCTAACAATGAGGTCCCATGCAATGTCTTATTCCTAGGTGGGACTCTCTATCCACCGTAGGAGTGTTAACAGACCGAGCCAAGCCGAGCTTTGGTCTTAAGAGACTGAGTCTGTTTTTAAATGTGTCGGCCTTACCAAACCTGTTACCTGTTATGAATATAATTATCGGCCTGTGGTCTGCCTTATTTACAAAAAATAAAAACATGATTTAGCCTGTTAAAAAAAATATAAGACAACAAAAATTTATCCAAACAGAATATACAATCAACAACACTAGTAATTCCATAAATATTCATGAATCCAATGTATATCCAAACAACAAAATATAGAACAAAATCATTCAAAAAGTCTGTTTAACTAATAAAATAGGGATGAAATGAATTGAGAGGAGAGAGAAGGCTATTACAAATAGTATAAAAAATATAAATAAAAATAAAAATTAATATACTAGGCCAGCTTAGAGAGGCTTCAAGGCCGAACTTTTGAATTGGAGCCTGAGGCCTTTTTACTAAACGAGCTTTTATAAAAGTCCAAGCATGATTCCAACAACCAATATTAGGCATACAAGCTCAGGTCTTCACGAATCGAGCCAAAGGCCCCTGGCTCGTTTATTACCCCTAATCCACCGGCTCCGAATGTATTATTTCTTTAATGTTATATATTATTTCCTTAATTTTGTGTCTCATTAATTCTATACTCCATAGATACTAGTTCATTTGACATTAATTATGCTCTGATACTTTACAGTATTTCTTTAATGTTATATGAACTGTATTGATGATTATTTGATGCATTATGTTATTGATTAAATATTTTGAAATACATGAATCTAGTTTGACCATAGGTTGACTTTTTGATCCATATTGGTATATTTATATCTTTGCACTTTTTGATGTTGACAAAAGGGGGAGAAATTGTTGACAAATATAGTGAGATTGAAAATTTTTGTTTTCTTTATTGTTCATCAAAGGAGAAGAAAGTTGACTTATTATGGGGATTGTTAACTTTTTACCAAATACTTTACTAAGGGAGAGCATATAGTTAGGGGGAGCTTAATTAATTCTGATTTTATTTGCTGGTAACCCACTTCTTAATGAAGTGTGTGAAGTGTTTGTCATTATAAAAAAGGGAAAGATTGTTGAACCATAGGTTTCTAAGCTAATACATTTGAAGTTTTGATGATTACAAAGCAGTAACAAGCTCAACATAGATGCACAAGTTAGATGGTAGTGCAACAAGTCCCAAATGTTACTAGAAGACCAAAACAATATGCAAAAGTGAAGAAGTAGGGTCAAATTATTTACTGAGGTGTCAAAGAATGTGTCAATGAAATTTATCCTATATTTATCTAATGGGACTCAAAATTGAGGTTGAAGGGTTGGCTCGCATTTGTTTCTCTTGGTATGACAAGAGTGTTCACTGTTAGAAGCCTATTAACATGCTTTCATTTGTTTCTTTTTATTTTTGGGACAAATGTGGAGAACAAGTCAAAAGTTATTCAAGTTGACGATATCATTTTCAAAAGTTATTTTCATATGCTCATTAAAACATGACTATCATGCTTTGTATATTCTTAATGTAGTATATTCTTTCAAAGAGCAACTCATAAAAACCAATTTCATAGGCTAACCACAATCACAATACAATCGACGTACAATTGATCAATAGATGGGCAACAAAATAAAATTTAGAGTAAACATCTTTTTTGGTCCCTAACAAAAAACACGGTCCTCACTTTAGTCCCTTACAAAAATAAATTAGTCAGTTAGTCCTTAACAAATTCAAAGTGGACCCATTTAAGTCCTTTTGAGGGACTAATATAGGTCTTTTTTGAATTTTTGAGGGACCAAAATTTCAACTAAATGGGTCCATTTTGAATTTGTTAGGGACTAACTGACTAATTTATTTTTGTAAGGGACTAAAGTGGAGACCATATTTTTTGTTAAGGACCAAAAATGGTATTTACTCGACAAATTAAGCATTCGTCATGCAGCAACACAGTACTTATGGTTTTTCTATATCCATAGTTATGTAGAAGCCTGCCTATGTTTCTCACAAGCTTCCCTAAAATAGCAACCCGCAAGCAAAACCTTGAAAGAAGCTAGTAAATGTCAGCATTTTCTTGATCAATTATAAGGGTACCAATTAACTATGCTCATAATAATTCTTACCGTGCAACTAAACTTATAAGCTTACCAATTAACAAGCTTGCATCCTATATAACACTTCACTGACCAAAATTCATCTCTGAATATCTGCATAGAGCATTATCAACATTAATTGAAATTATAAATCTAATACACAATTGTGCCAATAGTAACCAAGATGTCCACTCCCAACTTCACTACAATCTGCCTCCAGAACCCATAGTACAAGATCAGTAACAGAAGCAAGCAGCAGTAGTACACTGCCATGCCTAAGCACAAACAAAATAAAAATTATAAGGATGTAATATAAATAAATTTCTCATTCAGTGTTAAGAGTAAATGATTCTCAAAAAGAGGCTATTGGTGCAGGTTGACTATGTGAAACCAACAAACGAGTCAATGATCCAGAAAGACTTCATGTTCTCTTTTACATTTTAGCTAGTCAAGAATGGTCCAATTCCACCAATTTGGATGTCCTAAACCACTTGATTCAATTGGGTTGCCAGTAACAAAAGCAAGGTTCTGGTTGAACTTGAAACCCATCACAAAACTTGAAAAAGAAAATAAAGAAAAAAAAAATCCAATGCAAGAGACAACAAACATGGTTCCTGCTGCAGTGAAGAAAAAGAAGTGAATATCAAACCCAATTAAGTTGACTTTGGCAAAAGAAATCAAATTAAAAGGGCCCTTTTAGTGATAACATTACTCATACGTAAAATCCATAAAACATTAAACAAGAAACACAAGAAAAAAAGCTTGAGTTGGTGGAGTTGCTTCTAAGACCTCCACAGTTGGTTCTAAAACATTTGATCCAACGAGTTTACACGCGATTTTAATAACCATTAACATTTACTATGCATTAGGGGTTTCGTGTGCAATCGAACCTGCCCCTTCTAAAGCGTTTATTTTTTGGCGTGAATAGGTTAAAAAGAGCAAGAAATTCATAAATAGATTCAAAAGTACAATATTTTTATAATTTTTATTAAAAAATAATATTTAAATTTTTTGATCAGTATGAAATCTGTTTAAAAAATCAGCTTCAGCATTACCACAGGTGTGCATGGCGGGAAACAGAGACAAATGAAGAAAACCCCTCACCTTCCTCTTTTTCTCTATCTCTCTTTCCAAGCAAGAAAATAAGGAACACAAGCAAGAAAGCAAAGAACACAAACAAGACCCTCCCTCTGATCTTTCCACAAGACAAACCACACTCGACCAACAACTCGGGGACCAATTCCTCTTCCCTTACCACCTCGTTCCATGTTGGGTTTCTATATCCTGTTTTTTATATTTCGTTGTTAAAGATTGGTCTCTGAAATATCATACAATGTCATAATTTGCAATAATAATGTTTTCTAAAAAAATAAAGAAAAAAAGCCAAAGAAAGAATATCAAGAAAGATGAAACAGACAAACTCATACAGATAAGACGATGAACCCATTTGCATTTTTCTTTTCTTTTTTTATTCAAACAATGATCTAAAGAATTAGAGTCTTCATATATACATGACCATCAAGACATTGTGAACAACACTCAGGAATCAGACCACCCAATGATTTCTTGAAAGTCTCTCCAAGCCTCCATGTTATCTTCCAAACCAGCTGTGTTCTTCATCTCTTCAAGTTTGAGTTTTTCTGCTTCTCTCTGCCTTCTTCTCTTTATCTTTCTCCAACTGGTCAAAACCTTCTTTATTGCATCATCATCATCAAGAGGAGGTTGATGATAACAGGTTTCCAAGAACGAGGTTTTACCATTACCCATTTCAACTTGCAATGTATTCTTCCTCTTCCCCCTTCTAACAGGAGTCATCATATACTTTTCATTCAATATGAGAGCCATGGTAAATATCTTGAAAGTTTACTCAGATCTAAATCACTGCAAAAACAAAAACCCTAGAGAATTATTTTGTTTGAAAAAGATCAAGCAATGAAAAAAAATAATTAAACATAAGGAATGATTGATACCTTAGAAACTTTTCAGAAAATAAAAAGGGAGACACCGTAGGATCGAGTGAAACAACGAAAATTTGTTTGTGAATGTTTCTTTGTTTTTTCTACTTGTTGAAAACTCAAATAGCAATTAACTGTGAAGCCAGTAAAGAAATACATGAAATACACGGTAATATAGGCATTGGTCATTAATCTAAATGAGTAAAGAAAGCGCGGTTCCAATTTTTATTTTAGGGTTTTGCATTGTATCATTTAACATGATCACATAAACTTTCCTACACACAACATTTTGTGGGACCCACATGTTTTAAAGAAAAAAAAAAACTACTGGCACACAAAAAACGAATCTCTATAACATTACACAATCATTTTTCATACAACATAACTCTTATAAAACTATTTATTTTAATGAAGTGGCATTGAGTATTCAGTACTATTCAAAACAAATTAATTCATTATTTTGAAACCCTATATCCCTTTGCTATTGGTTTATCATTGAATTGAGTAAATCGTCAATTAGGTACCATAAGCAAATGATATTTGTAAGAACCCCAAATGTTAAATTATAATTTTAGAAATTAAATAATAATTAAATGAAGATTATTAAATGGAAGATTTAATTATTTTAATTTTTTTAACTTAGAGCATCTTTTTGAGAAAATAATAAATATTGAGGGGTTCGCGGTAAAAATACAGTGGCAAAATTGTCTGAAACTTAAAGATAGTTAGCAATTATTATTCCAAAATTTTATGAAGTTAATGACAATAAAATAATTATGATAATATTAGTAGGAAATATTAATTATTGGAATTCAATCATTTTCGGTGAAAAATGTTGATACTACAGGTACCGCGGTAGAAACATCGGGTATAAAAAAATACCCAGAACTGAAAATAAATTATATATTTATGTGTCATAAATTTTATATGACACGACAGTCCAAAATGATTAGAGATTTAAGCGAGTGAGGTTTTGCATATTTGTAAGAACTCACACCACTAAATAATTAAATAAATAAATTTAATAATGAAAGAGTATGAGTTTAGAGAAAATATTCCATAATCAACTTTTCGGAAGAAAAATACAGTTACTGCGAAATTCGCAGTATAAATGCTTATTGGCGAAGTGACTTGGAAAATTAATATAAAATACTAATATTCTTAGAAAAATGTCGAAGTTAATATTACAAAATTTGAGAGAAAAACAAAGAACGGAGTTATTAGAACTAATATCGACATATTAGCGGGCATTGTTTTAAGTGAGCTTTTTGACCACCGTAGCCCTTATTTAATAATTAATTACCAAATTGACCTTGCTTATAAACTATTGCAAAAATTTAACCTTTCCAAAAAACATAACATCAATCTGCCCATGTTTGACCGTTGACCATTAAGATACCCAGGTATCCCCCTTCCTACCCTGGTATTTTTCGCGAAACAAATCTGATCTAACACATGTTGAATTTTTACCCGGGTAAGGCACCCGGATACCCGGGTATGCAGTTATTTACCCGCGTAGGGAGGGAGATGCCCAGGTATTTGTCGGCTAGAAATCCCAATATCAATGGGTTTCGGCCATTGTTGCGAGTTATAAGTTTTTTTTCCCCAAATCTCTCTCCTTTGACATCTCTATTCTGAATCATCACACATGTATTTCATCCCATCATCTCAAAAAACTTAATCTTGGTAGGACATTGACATTACACCTCCACATTCCCATTTTTGGCTCAAAAATTCGAACCAAGATCCAAACCGAAACCCTAGACCCAATTTTCGTGTGAAAGATGAGTTCAAGTCCAAACATGTTTCCTATAGTTATTTACTACAGTGGGAGGCATTTTGAAGGTCCGAACGGAGTCCTATTCGAAGGAAAAACAAAAACGATGAAAATCAAAGTGGGCACTACATGCAATGAACTGAAGGAGAAAGTTCATCAAAAAATGGGGTTAGAAGACATCTAATCCACTCACCGCATGATAGCCAGGTTAGAGACTGTAGTGCATATTGATACAATATACTACATTGGTAACGATATCAATGATGATGAAGATGTGGAGTTCGTAACAGACTAAAAAGTATTAAAATTGATTAAGATATATGTTGAAGTTGATGCTAGTCAGTCTTCATCTTTGCCGGTGCATACAACCACTGCACACTGTACTGGTAAAGAAGATACAGTTGTACGTTCATCTGCACCTGCTCAGGTGTTAAGCCAGATAACATTGGATGAGGATGAAGAGGAGGAGTGTGTGGACAGCGAAGATGAGGGAGAACCTGAAAGTGCTATTCCACAAGGTGATTCGTCAGACACTGACGTGGACAAAAATTTTGACGCTGACACGAGCGCTGTAAGCCTGGGTACCCCAGCCATGTCACCACTTCATGTTGACCCAGTCAGTAGTGGTAAGTTATTAAATTTGGACATTTGCAATGAACAATTATTATTTGTGGTGGTATTGCTTCAGACAATAATGATGATGCTTTAGATGCAGGGACTGCGGTAGATCCATTTTGGAATGAAAGCCAACATTATTCATTCATTAATTGGGCGCACCTTAATGACAAGTTGGAGATCCTCTATGGGGATGATGACTTGCACAGAGGTTGGAAGTTAGGAGATCCGTTATTTGTGCAACAAGAATTTGGCTCCAAACCCTAAATGCAGCATGCTATGAAGATACATTGTATGAAGAGGCGCAGGACAACCATAGTCAAAAAAAGCGATGAGTCCAGATTTGTTATGAAGTGTAGAAACCATGCTGACGGTTGTCCCTAGTATATGAGGGCAATCATGCCCAAGAAGGGAGCTAATTGGGTGGTCCGTAAATGGGGCCAAGATCACACATGCCTGAATTAGGGCCTATCACAGGATCATAGATAGTTGAATTCAGATGTCATTTGTGCGGCTATTATGAGTATGTATTCTACCATGTACTTAATGAAACTTCTTATTGAGAATATGGTAAAGTTGGGTTTTTTTTACAGATATGTTAAAGGAAGATCTATCTTTAAAACCAGTTCTAATATAAGAGAGGATACAACACATATATGGATACAACATAACATACAAGAAGGCTTGGTAGGCAAAAATGAAGGCCATTGTTAAGTTATATGGTGACTGGGAGAAATCGTATGGATTCTTGCCCAATTGGCTGACGTACATGACGCAGGTGAATGTGGGTTCTGTGTTCAAGATGACATGCAGTAGACTTGTTGAGTATTTCGTTAGGAGACATAAAGAGATTGAAAAAGATATCTCACAAGGTTGGAGAATTTCAAAGAAGGTTGAGACAACTTTCCAAAAAAATGATGAATTGGCAGGCACTTATCGTGTGAGGATTTATGATAGTGAGCTGTTATTGTTTGAGGTTGAGGATGCATATAATCAATCTACACACAAGGTTGGTGACACCATGAGAGTGGACTTGATCAATCATAAATGTCAGTGTGGTAGGTTCACAGCAAGGAGGTATCCCTGCAGCCATGTATTAGCAGTTTGCAAGGTAGCAAAGTTGAACCATTATGATTATGTGGATCCTGTTTTCAAAATCCCAACCATTGCTAAAGTATATGCTGCACACTGGTACCCTATTGGCAATAAGCTGTTGATTCCATCTGTTGTTGGGCCTATTGTAATTCTGAATGCAAGGTTGATATGCGCAAAAAGAAGACCAAAGTCTTCAAGGATCCAGAATGAGATGGATTGGGTTGAGTCTCAACCCTCGAGCAGTCAGAGAAGATGTAAGTATTGCAAGCAAGTTGGACATAACATTCGTACATGTCCATTGAGGATAAGACATGTTTGATCATATATTATGTATTATGTAATGTATTTTGATTTGTATTGAACATGGATTGTACCGTATTGTGTTATATAATGTGTTTTTGTTTTTTCGTACTGTATTTTTGTGATTACACAATGTGTTCAGCCATCTATTTCAAGCTTAATGTCACGTCTTATACAATGCAAGTAAGCATCCTCCAATATGCATATATTGTGTTATAATGGATACAACCATTACAGCATGACATTGTGGATTCGAACGTGTATGCTATCCACCCATTTACCCCCTCCACAAGTCACATTGTATGATGGGATAATGATACAAGGAGCTTTAGGACCTTGCCATGCGTGAAGGACCTGCTGAGGTTGCAATCCAAACTGGTTTACTCGGGTAACTCAAAATAATATACCCCGGTACCCAGGTAAACCAGTTCAAGTTACCCGGGTAGACCAGTTTGGATTGCAAACTCAGCAGGTCCTCCATGCATTTTGAGTCAAAATTGGACCTTGTATATTGTCGTCAACATACAATATGACTTGGGGATGGGGTAATTGGATACATACATGTTTAGTGTACGACGGCGTGCGGTAAGGACATTGCAAGCAAGTTGTAGACATTTGGGATTAATCTGTCGTCATTCTTAAAGCCATGCATCCTCCATAACTACTTGTATAGAGGACATGTAATAGTGCAAAAATGTAAATATGAAACACTACTTTCATTAAAAAACTGGACATCGAATTACACAATAAGTCACGATTACAGAAAACGAAACAGCCCAATACATACAAAAATGGGCTGCCAACATCCTAAGCAACCCAAAACACATCCAAAAAACTAAACATTACAACAAAAATTCCTATTGGGTCGAATCTGACTGTGTCTCCTCCCCATCAGTATCATCATCATCATCCTCCTCATCATCGTCAGGCTCAACAACAGTAGCAGCTGAAGGCTCACCAGTGCGGGCACAACCCCTGTAGCTAGCCTCCAGGCGTGTCACCCTGCTGTCAATCTGAGTCTGCCACTTGCTTGTGCTCTGTCTGAAGCCCCTGAAGTCACTGGCCAAGGAGTCAAGGCCAAATGTCAGGCTATACATGGATGCCATGACATGATCAAGTGTCCATCCCCCCTCAGGAGATATCCATTTACCCTCAAGAGATGGAGGATGTGAGGCTCGCTGGATGCGGTTGGGACGTGCAGGTGCCTCATCAGCAGCAGTGTCATCATCATCGTCATCAAGACCTGCAACAACATCATGAAAATTTAAATATTAAGATTTTATTACGTAAAAGGGTACAACTTAAAGCAAAATACTGTTCAAAACATCACCTGTTGGTGCATCCTCCATCTCAGCATCATGGTGAAGGGGGATCTCAGGTGGTTCAGGTGCCCTCTTCCAGTACCACACACCTGCTTGGCTCTGCAGAATCCCACACTGCTTCAGGAGACGCTCACCAAAGATGGAATTCCATCTTGTGGCTGTCTTCAGCGTCTTGGTTGCCATAGGCACAACAAATCTGTGCAAAATCTTCTGCACCAGGAATGCAAAAGGCAATTCAGCCTTTCTAGAATTGGCTGCCTTCCACATCAAGATGCATTTGTAGCGCCTCCAGTTCACCTGAATATGGTGAATGAGGGCCCACAAGGTCACAAAGTCACCTTCTAGCACCTTCGAGTGATTATAACCGCGCTGGAAAGTAATGCATGTCATCACATAATGAAGTATGCGGGCAGACACAGACAAATTGCTCACAGGATAATGAGCAAATTGTCCGGCCTCTGCATCTGCTCTCCTGGTCTCAGCAACAACAGCCTCCCGATCATAACTACCAAATATATGATGGTTGTCTCCGTCATATAGTGTTGCACCTGTGACACCATCAAAGTCGAACCCCAGTAGCTCTGTCCAGATAGGAGCAGTAAGGATGATATCAATCCTGCAGACACGAGAAGTCAGCTCACCATGCACATAGTTGAGGTTCTGGTAGAATGCTCTCACCATGACCTCTGAGTACGGGCACCTCATCTCCGCAAACACCAGCAAATGTGTTTGCTGAAGTGGCACAATATAGAACCACTCCATGTTGAAGAAGGCCGAATACAGTGATTTTGGCTCATAAATCTTGCGGCACATGAATGACTTCATGAACCTCTCGTGTGCATCAGTGTCATCCTTAAATAAATATCTGAACGGAAGGTCCGGAGCCTAATGCACAGTAGCCTGGGGCTGAGAGGATGACGACCCATCATGTCGGCGCTTGGTCATCCCCTCGGTATCCACCGCTCTCTTTCTTCGAAACGCGTCTGTCACCCATGCAGTCACACTATGACACAATAAAAAAAATCCAAAGTCAGATTCAAAATGCAAGGTTAAGGTTAGGGTTAGAGTTTTTAAAGCGCAACAAATCATAATGCAATGTTTAAAATGCAAATTGAAAATACGCAAAGTGTAACATCCTCTACAACTGACTAGGATAGAGGATATCATATTAATTCTTAAGTGAAATTCTAACGTAGTGGATATGAAATACGGCAAATGACAAAATATTCATAATCTTTAATTATACAGAAGTCAAGTTCACTACTACATCAGAAATAGATCATAGTCTAAACTATTTAGAAACATTTTTCTTTCTATTAATTGCTCCACTGAACTCCTTGTAGTCTTCAAAGTCTTTAGTATAGTGCTCTATCCTACTCCTCCAAAGCTACATATACTGGTATGTCTACTCTGGAAAGGTTAGCATAAAAACAAACACACGTGAGATAAATCTCAGTAATATTGGGGTTTTCGAACTATAACCAATCCAGCCACTTTAGTGAAAAATATCATTCTCACATAATAAAATTTATAATAAGAAAATAATATCGTAAATAATAAATATAAGCCCAAACCTTTGTGGGTTCTTTATTTCGTCATACCCAAACCTTTGTGGGTTCTACCCAAACTTTGTGGGTTCTAGATACATATATAGGAACGTGTAATCTTTAACTGAAATGACTAATGCTCAATTCTGGAGCGCCCAAACTCTTATGGGTTCTGTATGTGAAAGGTTCTGTATGGCGGAGCTCAAGCCATGATAAGGCGTCCCTTACCCTATAACCATTCTGATCCCCTTGTGGGTCAGTCACATCAGAATCATTCAGTAAAAGATTACATATTCTGTTACTGTCTGTTTAGTACCAAAGGAATCTTTTAGTTCTATAATCTTGTTATAATTTCATCAAATTCACAAAATTAAAGATAGAAAGCAAAGTAAAGGAGTAGAAAGAATTCATAAAATAATTTTGGCAGAGTAATGACATCTTCGTAATTTTTAAAGAAATAACTTTAAAATATCAACTTTCAACATAACATAGATAAAAATAGAACCAACATAGCTTTCTAAAATATCTAAAAAATCAACTTTAAAAGTAAAGGAGAGAATGAGTTGCTTACTCCCAATATTACCTTTCCTTTTCTTTTTCTTTTTTCTTTCTCTTTCTCTTCTTCTTCCTCTTTATTTCTTCTTCTTCTCTCTCTCTCTCTCTCTCTTTCTCTCTCTTTCTTTCTCTCTCCATCTCCCTCTCCCTCTTCTAACTCTCGAGTTTCTAAATGGGGGGTTTATATAGATTTTCAAAAAGAAATGTAATAATTACTTTTTATAAATATCTAAGGAATCTTAATCACTACCTTTATAAATATCTAAGGAATCTTAATCGTTACGTTTATAAATATCTAAGGAATATAATCATTACTTTTATAAATATCTAAGGAATCTTAATCATTACGTTTATAAAAATCTAAGGAATCTAATCATTACCTTTATAAATATCTAAGATATTTTGCTACATATCTAAGATATTTTGCTACATATCTAAGATATTTTGCTAAATATCTAGGATATTTATATTTTATTATTATTATTATTATTATTACTTTGAATATTACACAAAGCAATAATTTAAAACGCAAATTGAAAACCGCAAAGTCAGAATTCATTTTACATTTTGGAATAAAAAATTCAAACGAAAAAAAATTACCTAACTTGGAATTCAAAAGAGCAAGATGAGCCAACCAATGTGCTCAGAGAAAGGTTGAATTCGCACTCTAGCAGCTCTCTACCTGGGTACCCCTTTGTGGGTTTTCCAAATGGGGGCTGTTGGGTTTTCTAAAAACCCAATTCGCGACATTTACCTGGGTATCCCCCTCCCTACCCGGGTAAATAATTCAAGCCATTTTCCAGATTTCGAACAATACTCGGGTATCCCCTTGACTACCCGGGTAGGATAGAATTTTCAAATTATACCCGGGTATCTGCCTACCTACCCGGGTATTTTGCGTCCTGCACAGTAAAACAAGGGCAGATGGGTGATATGTTTTGGTTCCCTACCCGGGTAAATAATTCACGCCATTTTTCAGAATTTGAACAATACTCGGGTATCCCCTTGACTACCCGGGTATGATGAAATTTTCAAATTATACCCGGGTATCTGCCTACCTACCCGGGTATTTTGCGTCCTGCACAGTAAAACATGGGCAGATGGGTGAAATGTTTTGGTTGAAGGGCGAATTAGTAATTAATTATTAAATTAATGCTGCAGTGGCCAATAAGTCATTTTAAGTGACTTAAAACCCTCAATCTTCACTAACTCTTTTAGCCATCTACGTTGAAAATATTTCAAAAACCCTAGATGCTCTCTCTACTTTATCCTCAAATAAGAAAAGCCTTACTCCATGAAAGCTCGAGTCTTTCTCCTTGAACCCCATCAAAGCATTCATCTTTCTCCATTTTTATACCGTGGAACAACCCTAGGAACTAAAGAGCTTATGCATTTGTGGAGGAAAACCCCTTTGTAAAGGTCAAAGGTGTTGTCTTGGTGGGATTAGAGTGTTCCCTTTGTAGTTGGAGGCTCAACTATCTTATACTCATTGTGTGGGAACTTCTTGAGAAGAAAGAACCCTCTTCGGGCAAGCCAAATTTCGTGCAACACCTAGGCAGTGTGTAACACCCCGTGTGCACCCGGTGTATTAACATACATATGGTAATAGCGCATCTAATTAAATGCGGAAGCTAACTTTTTCTTTCCAATTATGAACTATTCCTTATTAACCAAGTGGATTTCTTATTTCTTTTCAAAATATCGCCTGAATGTAAATTGCAATAAATAACTAACTGAATAACCTCATAGCATAAATAACTGTGTATCTAGTCACGGAAATACAACATATAGACCGGACAATATTCTGATACATCATACAACTCACAAATAAGGCAACAAAGACAAAACAAGTCTCAATACAATAGCCATAAAATGAGAATCACGCGTAATAATGTAAAATAGATAAAGCAGTAAGCATGCATCAGTCAGCTCAACTCCGGTCTCTTGCCGCCAGAGGTCTCAACCCCTGAGGTACCTGTACCTAAAAATATGCCCCAACACGGGGTGAGATCTCTAAAAAGAAATCTCAGTAAGACAATAGATCCTCAAGGATCTCTCCACCCCAAGCTCACTTACATGTGCAATATAAGTTCCAAAACAGTAACAATAATATAATTTCCAAAATCTGTGCAATGCAGGATATATCCATGTCATATGTGTATACATCCTACTAGCTAGAGAATAAAAGGTAGGCATTACATACGTCTACAACCTACAGTACAAGGTACATCGCTTGCACCTCTCCCACGAAGTTACCATCTTGTATGTCTCCACATACTCAGGGGTTACCGTCTAGGTAGTACACCATATACATATCATATGGCACTTGCACTCAATAAAACAGCTCAATAGCATTTCAGTAATCATCACATAAATTCATAAAACACATCATGCATATAAACCATACCTCCATGAGGTATGGTGGAACCAACAATGGGCAAAACCGAGGGCACAAAAGCTTACCTCTCAAGCTATCAATCCCAACAAGAGTCCACACCAGCCGAAGGTCACCAAACACCACAATCACAATCTGTTTAGACCAGAAACCTTATCAACATACATAATCTAGAAGTTCATTATATTACGATATCGTTTCCTTTTTCGTTTTATGCCCTTAGGCTCCTCCCAAAGCCATAAGCCTTTAATCTAAGTGATTCTGACTTAGTTAACTTCGTACACAGGTCCATATTACTAATCAAGGGTCCAGAAACCCGATCCAAGCTTCTGTTTGGACAGAACAGGTCCACACATAAAATTTCCCAGAATATCCGGATATTTCACGGGGGCATATCCGGATATCATATCCGGATATACGTATCCGGATATCACAAACCCCATATTCGAATATCAATATCCGGATATCATATTCGGATATTTCACGACAGAATGCAATTTTTTCATTTCGCAAAGATATCCATTCAAGGTTCCGTTTTTAACACCTTAAAACATTAAAGCATGCATTTTTAGACCCATTTAGACCAGAATTCATGCTAGTTACCTAATCATCTCATTTAAAATGCCAAAACTTAACCTTCAACATAGACAACTCGTGAATAAAGGTTGTGTTGCATACCAATAGCTCAAAACAGTAGAAAAAAGGGTGTCTTGATGGTTTCTATACCACTCTACAGTGCAGCAACCCAAAGCCACGGAAATGATCCTCAAGCTTGGCCCTTTATTTCAAAAGATGGCTTCTTGAAGCCTTAAATGCCAAGAAAATGGCTCCTATACTCCCCCACAAGGATGAACAGTCCCAAAACTCAACAAACAGTAGCCACCACTCAGAAAAAGGTTATCTTTATCCCTCCCAATGCACTATACTAAGTGTTTACAAGGTTTAATGGGAAGAATCAATGGGGAAGGTGAAGTTTTTTGCAAGTTTCATGCAACTCTCAAGCCTCCAAGAAAAAAGGAAGGTGGCAGCCAAAATGCACCCACGTAAAGCTCTGAATTTTGCCTAGGGTTTCGGGCCAATTTAATATTTATAGGTTCATTAAACTAATCTGTCGGTATTAGCGCTAATAGCTCTGCTAATCATTTTAACTTCAAACTTCAGATTCTTAACCTAGCCATTTTTCTAGGATTTATCATATTTTTATTATAATTTTTGCAGCACTTTGCCGGTACGCGTTTTACACGTTGCCGGTATTTGTTCTGTTCTCATTATTATGACTTCAAACTTGCTATACTTGACCTAGATATTATTTTAGGAATATTCATGTACTTATTATAATTTTTTGGGAAACTTCATCGATACGCATTTATACCGTGAAGCACAATCGATATCTACACTCTTCGTAAAAGTGACTTTCAACGTTAATAAGCCCTTACTATAATTAATTAAGTCTTCCCATATTTATTCAAAGTCAATTTATGGAATTCTTCGTTAAACTCATGATTAAATTATTAGAATTCCTAATTTAACAGTACGGGTTCTTACATTCACCCCACCTTTTAAGAATTTTGTCCACAAAATTAGACACATACATGTCCCTGAACTCGGGGTATTGTCGGAGAACCTCGTCTTCCCGCTCCCAAGTACACTCCTCTGGAGCCCTTCCTTCCTATTGCACTTTGACCATGGGAATGACCTTGCTTCTTAGTTTCTTCTCACCACGATAAAGTATCTTGAGCGGTTCTACGGGAGTCTTTAAGTTTTTCCAAATTTCCACATCGTCAGGTTGCACCACGTGCGAAGGATCCGCAATGTATCTCCGAAGCTGTGACACGTGAAACACGTCATGGATGTTGGCCAAGTTCGGAGGCAAGGCAAGCCGGTAGACAACAGGCCTTACCCTACCAAGTATCTGGTATGACCCAATGAATCTCGGGATAAGCTTCCTCACTTCGAGGGTCCGACCAACACCAGTGATAGGTGAAAGTCTCACTTACACATGTTCACCCTCACTGAACTCCAGTGGCCGATGCTTGTTATCATAGTAACTCTTCTCGCGATTCTAAGCCTGCTTCAACTTTTCTCGGATCATCTGGATCTGCTGGGTAGTCTCTTAGACAAAGTCCAAGCCAAACAACTCTCAATCTCCAACCTCAGACCAACAGGTAGGAGTCCAACACATCCTACCATACAGTGCCTCGTAGGGTGCAATGCGCAGGCTAGCATGAAAGCTGTTGTTGTACGAAAACTCAACCAATGGT
The DNA here is from genome assembly GCF_033153095.1 of Gastrolobium bilobum. Taxonomy (NCBI): domain Eukaryota; kingdom Viridiplantae; phylum Streptophyta; class Magnoliopsida; order Fabales; family Fabaceae; genus Gastrolobium; species Gastrolobium bilobum. Next base: position 102,262 of record NW_026895683.1, on the reverse strand, counting down.
AGGTACCGATCCCATTCTGAGCCCTGCTCCAATGTGCAAGCCCTCAACATGTCCTCCAATGTCTGGATGGTCTGCTCAGTCTGTCCATCAGTCTGAGGGTGAAAGGTTGTACTCAATCTTAACTGAGTACCAAAAGCTCCCTGCAGCGCCTCTCAGAACCGATATGTGAACTTCAAGTCCCTATCACTAACGATACTCTCGGGCACCCCGTGAAGCCTCACAATCTCGTGAACATAAATCTTGGCCAACTACTCTGTAGTGAAGCTCACCTTTACTGGAAGGAAATGGGAAGACTTAGTCAATTTGTTCACAATGACCCAAATAGAGTCACAACCAGCCTGAGCCTTAGGCAATCCCACTACGAAGTCCATGGAAATGCTCTCCTATTTCCATTGCGGAATCTCAAGAGGTTGAAGCTTACCAGACGGTTTCTGGTGTTCAATCTTCACTTTCTGGCATATCAAACACTTGGACATATACACAGCGATATCTTTCTTCATGCTAGGCCACCAGAAGTTTCTCCTCAAGTCTTGGTACATCTTTGTAGCCCCAGGGTGGATAGTGAATTGGCCCTTATGAGCCTCTAACATCACCTTCTCAGTCAATGAACCTCTAGGTATTACAATCCTCTTATGGAACATTAACAATCTGTCCTCATTCCAAGACATACCATCTTGGTTATTCATATAGTCAAGGCACTCTTTTTGCACTTGCGCCTCTTTAATCTTGTCCATTAGTTTATTTTCCACTCTCACTGTTTCCATCTCGAGAAGTGCACCTCCAAACAAAGATATCACTGTCAAATCCTGAAACTTCTCAATTACATCATAGTCACCCATCATCAAACTGGATAGACTCATGGATTTCTGACTCAAAGCATCAGCTACCACATTGGCCTTGCCCGGGTGGTACTTCAACTCAAAGTCGTAGTCCTTCAGAAATTCCATCTATCTCCTTTGTCTCATGTTCAGCTCCTTCTGGTCAAACAGGTACTTTAAACTATTGTGATCACTGAACACGGCAAACTTCATACCATACAAGTAATGCCTCCAAATTTTAAAGGTAAAAACAATAGCAGCCAACTCCAAATCATGAGTCAGGTAGTTCTTCTCATGATGCTTCAACTGCCTCGAAGCATAAGCAATCACTCTACCAGTCTGCATCAACACACAGCCCAACCCCTTCTTAGAGGCGACACAATAAAGTTCAAGCTGCTTCGCAGGATCAGGGAGGACTAACACTGGTGCAATGGTCAATATCTGCTTCAGCTCCTAAAAGCATTCCTCACACTCGTGCGTCCACACAAATGGAGTCTCTTTCCGGGTAAGGCGAGTCAGTGGCAATACTGTAACAGCCCGTTACGTACCGGTAATGTTATCATTGCATATGGTATTGGGCGCAGTTACAATCACGGTAATTGAGTTAATTAACTTACGGGTAAACTTTTTCTTTTACTACATTCCTTTCTTTAAACATTAACCATTTCTGTAATCAATTAAAACAACGCCATAATTGTAAATACAAAACTCGCGGAAGCATAAAACATACCAAATTTAATCTCTCTAAGCAATACCATTTATTTTAGTCTTTAGAAAACACATTTTTCAAATTTAATACAGTGGTAATCGATTACCACCTTGAGGTAATCGATTACCAAATGTTACTGTAGAAGTCAGAACCTTAATTTGGGCTCCCCTGTTTTCTGGTAATCGATTACCAGAGATTGGTAATCGATTACTGAACTAGGTAATCGATTACCAATGCTCTGGTAATCGATTACTTAGAAGACAGAAGCTCAAATTTATGAAATCTGACCCTTCTATAGTGTTCTGCCCATAACTTGAGTTATACAACTCCAATTTACACAATCTCGGTCTCATTGGAAAGCTAAGAGAAAGGCCTACAACTTTCATGAAGGCCAAAGGGTTCAATTCTAATATATAAGGAGTGAAATGCTAGCAACAACTAGGTTTATTTTAGAAATTTCGGCAGAACCTCCTTTGTTTTTACAACTTTCCAAATTTTGCCAAAGCAACCTAAGACATCTAGACATATATATATCAAATGGGTGGCACACACAAGGACCAACAAGCCTTGGGGCACTTACAACCCATCACAGTTCATCATTCCTATACTATATTGATTAGGTTTCAATCACAAGGTCCATTTGCATGCATTTTAACATTATTCACATATACAATCTTGAACTAGGCCTAAAGCCCTTTACATTACATTACATGCTTCCAATACATTATAGGTGGCTATGGACATGTTCTCATGCTCACCCCAAATATACAAATGGATCAAAACATAGTTATACATCATTTATTTGCAAGACTACGTCTAGTCATGAATATACACAGCAGGGCATTTCAACATGTACAACTTCATAATCTAAATACAAAGCATAAAATCCTATACTACGCATATTCAACAGAATCTTCTAACATGCTAGGCCCTCCAAATGATCCTCATGCTATACTCTTCCACTAAGCGGGCCTCTTGCCCGGAGATCCACCATGCTCAGCAAGACCTGAAATGATGTCCCCAAACGCAGGGTGAGATATACAAATATATCTCAGTAAACCAAGGGTACTAGAGGATCACTCCACCCCATGGCTAACTCAATGTGCATACAATGATCATCATATAAAATGCATAACATACAAATATCACACAACAACTGGGCACAAATCCAAGGACATCCACATCAGGATTCCCTTAAAGGACCCCATCGTATAACTCCCGGAATCTTCCTGGTGCCTCTCCCATGGTTGAGACGACCCCATGGCAAAACCCAACTGGAACTCCTCATGAGACCTATCCAGCGGAAGTCCCACGTTTGGATCATCCTGGTACCGCTCCCAGAGTCGGTTCCACGGCAAAACCCGACCGGAATCCCCAAAGGATATCTCCAGCGGAAGTCCAAACCAACACACATCTCCTGGCCAGAGATCACAATTATTTCACACAACATGCTCCAAGCATGTTACGCAATCATGTCAATAATGCATGAACATACATTTATACATAATCAAAGGCATCAAATCCAACCACTACCTTCCACTAGGTGTGGTGGAACACACGAGGGAATGAAACCCAAGTTCCAAAGGTTTACCTCATTCCGAAGCCAATGCTCCTCAACGTAAGCTCCAAGCTTAATTCCGCTTCTATAGCGTCCGTGAGAGGCAACCTATATGATCAACAACATGATCATCAACCATTTACAAGAACACATCAATTTCACAATTCTTAATCAATTTGAATCACTTAGGCCAAGGTTATTTACTCTTATCTTTCCTAATTCATCATCATTGGCCAATTAACCACACCATATCAACCTACCATTCATTTAAGCCCCAATTGCCATCATACAACATCACTTATATCGTTTTTACACCATCACCCCACCAATGACCTCAATAGGTCGAATTTCACATTCCCATCAACCTAGGGGTATTCAATCCAATTCCACACTCATACTCATCATATAATCGTATTATTTACACATTACCAACCTTCCCAACCATCACAATTCATGTTCACATTTCACATTTTCACCAATTTCCACCAAAATACACCAAGTTATGGAATCCCAACATCACAATAAATTTTATTTCATGAATCATCATTATTTAGCATTTTAAGCATATAACTCCAAAGGAGCAACATCATTTAAGGTTCCCAACTACCCCCATTCATCATACATCATCAAAGGTTCCTAAACATCACATTCATCAATACCTCATCTCAATTACCAATTCAACAATCATACACCTCAAACAATCATATTACCACATTCTACAACCACTAACCATTCTATTTTCACTCAACTCATTTTCCACTTTCATGACACTCAATTTTCTAAGTTAAACTTCAACATTTTCAACTAGAATTTTCATAGCATTCCTAACTCAAACAAGTCATTCTAAGACATTATCAGTAATGTAATTTTTCCATTTGAGCTTCCTATCATCACAAATCCATAAATACAAGAATATGGTTCATATATTTTGATCAATGAATTCAACCGTAAAAATTATGTAAATATACTCACAATCCACGCTAGACTCTCCTCCAAGGATTTTCCAAGCAACAAGAGGTCCATTGCCCCCTTGAACACCATCTTTTCCAAATTTCTCAAAACTGACCTAGGCCAAATACTCCACATGGAAGCGATTTCAAGGCTTAGGAGTATCACCAATGGATTTAGAACTTGTTTTCCAATGGATTTCAACACCAAGATCAAAAGATTTGGCCAAGAAATGATGATTTGGGGAAGGAAGGAAAAAGCTTCATCAATGGTGGGAAAGGGATGACTTTTCACGCTGGGGAAGAGAGAAAGAAGAGAGAGAGTGTTCGTGAGATTGTGAGAAGATGAAGGCACTTAAGTGGGTTTTGGGTTGAGCGGGTCCCTCACGCGATTTAACTTTGATCAATCACCTAATTCCGATCACAAATTCATAATCTATATATTTTTCTGGTTCATGACATATTTTTGTTTCCGAAAAATACTGATAAAAATTTCACTTTTATCGGTACCATTATACCGCAGTATTTTTACACCGGTAAAATCACTCTTCATCAAAATTTTCAAAACTTGCCTATTCACTCGATTTTTCGTCCTGAATCCATTTCCGGCATTATTTTTATCATTTGAGGTCTTCTACTCAATTTTTCATGCCAAGGGATACGTGTTTGGTAAATTACCATTTTGCCCTTTTCACTCAGTTTGGCCTTAATTTCCGGATTTTCAAAAATCCTTCCCTTTTAATTCACATTATTTCATATAAATTCATATTTAGAATTTCGAGGTGTTATAAATACTGTCTTGGAGAATCCCTCAATGAACCTTCTATAGTACCCTGCTAAACCCAAGAAATTCGTCACTTCTGTAACTGTTTTGGGCCTCTCCCAATCCAACACTGCCTCGATCTTCTTCGGATCTACTGCAACTCCTTCTGCAGAAATCACATGCCCAAGGAATTTCACCGACTTGAGCCAAAACTCACACTTAGAAGGCTTAGCATAAAGCCTTTTCTCCTTAAGCACCTGCAACACAATCCTCAAGTGCTCCTCATGCTCTTCCTCACTCTTGGAGTAAATCAAGATATCATCGATGAAGACGATCACAAAGCGATCCAAGTATGGCTAAAAGATACGGTTCATGTAATCCATGAATACCGCTGGTGCATTGGTGAGTCCAAACTGAATCACCAAATACTCATAGTGACTATATCTCGAACGAAACCCGGTCTTGGGGACATCCTCTAACTTAACTCGGATCTGATGGTATCCGAACCGAAGATCAATCTTGGAATAAGCACCCCTAAGTTGATCCAACAAATCATCAATACGAGGGAGGAGATATTTGTTCTTGATTGTCACCTTGTTCAACTGCCTGTAATCGGTGCACAATCGCATTGTCCCATCTTTCTTCTTAACAAAGATGACCGCTGCTCCTCAAGGAGACACACTCGGTCGAATGAAATTCTTCGGGAAAAGATCCTCAATGTGCTTCTTCAATTCCGCTAACTCTGGTGGAGACATCCGGTATGGAGCTAATGAAATCGGCCTCACACCAGGCAACATATCAATGGAGAACTCTATCTCCCGCTGTGGCGGAAACTCAGGAATCTCCTCAGGGAGCACCTCGAGGAATTCCCTCACCAATGGAATGCCGGTAATGTCTTCCTGTGTCCCACTCACCAAACCTCCCAACATGACATAACCAAATGTCCCTGCTCTTAAGGCTCTCCTAGCCTGTAGCATTGATATATAAGGAGAAGAATTGGCAGTGGAATCACACGGAGACATCACCACTTTCTTAGCACAACAGTCAATCATCACGCAATTCCTGGATAACCAGTCCATGCCCAAGATGATCTCCAGATTAGCAATCGGCAATCCAATCAAATCTACCGAGTACTCACGACCATCCCACTGAAACACGACATCGCGCTATGCAGAGGAAGTATCACACTTTTCTCCGGTGGCGGTAGTAAACCGCAACGGTGGAGAAAGCATGAAAATAGCGATGAAAGAATGCGTAGCCCCGGAGTCAAACAATACATCTACCACACGACTACTAATAGAAACAATACCTCTCACAAGATTCGGAGCTCTGTCCGATTACTGCCGATCCAAGGTATAAACTCGGCCCGTGGCTGGTGGTACGACAGGTGCCGCTGTAGATGGAGAAGGAATCATCTGCAGAGGAACCGCCTGAACTACTGCAGCTCTAACAGCCGACGAAGGACAATCTCTGGCATAGTGGCCCTCCTTGCCATAATGGAAACAAATGATTTGACCGGTGGCACACGCCCCAACATGTGATCTCCCACATCTATTACACCTGGGAGTAGTGGAAGGTCTAGTTGCATTCCTCTGCGTCGAAGTCCTCTTAAACTGATTTGGCGTCTGCCTAGCAGATATCTGCTTTCCTTTACCCTTTCCTCCAAACTTCCTGTCTCTCCAGGAAGTGAAGCTACCAACTCCCTTCGCCTCAGATACTTTGGTCTTTTTGGCCTTGCTTACCACACATACGTTGTCTATATCACGACACTGCTGAATGAAGGTGCCAAAGTCTCGGGATGTCGCTCCCGCTATCCTGTCTATTATCTCCTCATTAAGCCTCCACCGGAACTTAGAAGCCAAGAATGCCGGTGTAGGCATAGCAATCCTAAAGTAGGCAAATTTGGTCAGTTCGTTGAACTTAGCCAAGTACTCATCAACAGACATCAAGCCCTTGACCAACCGCTCGAACTCCCCTTGCTTCCTCTCCTACGCATCATAGGAAAAATACCTCCCAAGAAATAACTCCTCAAAGAATGGCCACGTGATAACATGACCCTGCATCTTATAAACCTAAGAGGTGTTCGACCACCACTCGTGAGTGTCTCCCTCCAGCATATAAGTAGCGAACATCAACTTCTGGGAATTCGTGCACTGCATCTCCCTGAATATCTTGTCCAGGGCCTGGAGCCATCTCGCAGCAACAATAGGATCATAGGATCCATCAAAGCAAGGTGGCTTATGCTTACGGAAAGCATTCAGCCTGCGGTCTCTCGTCTCCTGTTCTTCCAAAGGATCAAGATAAGGCTGCATCAGTCCTGTAAGGTGACTCACACCCTCCATATGGCTCAAACCATCAGGGTCTGAAATATGCGTTCCTCCTCCTCCGTTCCCATCATGGTGACTAGGTGGAGATGGCTGTGGCGGTGGCGGTGGAGGTGGTGGCAGAGGGAACTGGCCCTCATTGTGGCCAGCCCTCATCTCCTCCAACATGACCCTCATCATGGTCATGTTCGCCAGCCTGTTTGCATCAAGCACGTCTTCCGTAGCTTTACGGTTCACCTCTCTCACGGCGTCCATCATCGTCTGATTGGCCATTCTAGCGGCCTCCTGGTCGGCTTGTCTAGCCGCCTGCTTCTCAGCTAATGCAGTCAGGATCAGGTCAGGTTGACCCTCATTTCTCTCTCGGTTCATTCTAGGAAGTACTATGACTCTACACACGTTACACAAAGAATGAGTTGATCAGGCCCACGCAAAGTGGTCATGCATGCATCATCATAGTCAAAATCCAAAAGAAACACAACAGACAATTCGCACAAGGCATCTTACGTTATTGCAACACATACAAGCTTTTCACCTAGAAAGTGCTCTGATATCATAAAATGTAACACCATGTGTGCACCCGGGGTATTAACATACATATGGAAATAACGCAGCTAATTAAATGCGAAAGATAATTTTTCTTTCCAATTATGAACTATTCATTATTAACCAAGTGGATTTCTTATTCCTTTTCAAAATATCGCCTGTATGTAAATTACAATAAATAACTAACTGAATAACCTCATAGTATAAATAACTGTGTATCTAGTCACGGAACTACAACATATAGACCAGACAATATTCTGATACATTTTACAACTCAAGTAAACTCAAACATGACTGATATCAATGTGGCATGGACAACCCCCATGCTCACCAAATAAGGCAACAAAGCCAAACCAAGTCTCAATACAATATCCATAAAATGAGAATCAAGCGTAATCATGTAAAACAGATAAAGCAGTAAGCATGCATCAGTCAGCTCAACTCGACCTCCTGCCGCCAGAGGTCTCAACCCCTAAGGTACTTGTACCTGAAAATATGCCCCAACACAGGGTGAGATCTCTAAAAAAAATATATCAGTAAGACAAGGGGTCCTCAAGGATCTCTCCACCCCAAGCTCACTTACATGTGCAATATAAGTTCCAAAACAGTAACAACAATATAATTTTCAAAATCTATGCAATGCAGCATATATTCATGTCATATGTGTATGCATCCTACTGTCAGAGAATAAAAGGTAGGGATTACATACGTCTACAACCTACAGTACAAGGAACATCGCTTACACTTCACCCACGGAGTCACCATTTTGTATGTCTCCACATACTCACGGGTTACCGTCTAGGTGGTACACCATATACATATCATATGGCACTTGCGCTCAATAAAACAGCTCAATAGTATTTCAGTAATCATAACATAATTTCATAAAACATATGATGCATATAAACCATCCCTCCATGAGGTATGGTGGAACCACCAATGGGCAAAACCGAGGACACAAAAGCCTACCTCTCAAGCTATCAATCCCAACAAGAGTCCACACCAGCCCAAGGTCACCAAACAGCAATCACAATCTGTTTAGACCAGAAACCTTATCAACATACATAATCTAGAAGTTCATTATATTACGATATCGTTTCTTTTTTTGTTTCATGCCCTTAGGCTCCTCCCAAAGCCATAAGCCTTTAATCTAAGTGATTCTGACTTAGTTAACTTATTACACAGGTTCATATTACTAATCAAGGGTCCAGAAACCCGATCCAAGCTTCTGTATGGACATAACAGGTCCACACACAAAATTTTCTAGAATATCCAGATATTCATATCCGGATATCACAAACCCCATATTCAGATATCCATATCCGGATATCCATATCCGAATATTTTGCGACAGAATGCAATTTTTGCATTTCGCAAAGATATCCATTCAAGGTTCCGTTTTTAACACCTTAAAACGTTAAAGCATGCATTTTAGACCCATTTAGACCAGAATTCATGCTAGTTACCTAATCATCTCAGTTAACATGCCAAAACTTAACCTTTAACATAGACAACTCATGAATAAAGGTTGTGGTGTATACCAATGGCTCAAAACAGCAGAAAGAGGGTGCCTTGATGGTTTCTATACCACTTTACAGTGCAGGAATCCCAAAGCCACGAAAATGATCCTCAAACTTGGCCTTTTATATCAAAAGATGGCTTCTTGAATCCTCAAATGCCAAGAAAATGGCTCCTATACTCCCCCACAAGGATGAACAGTCCCAAAATTCAACAAACAACAGCCACCACTCAGAAAAAGATTATCTTTATCCCTCCCAATGCACTCTACTAAGTGTTTACAAGGTTTAATGGGAAGAATCAATGGAGAAGGTGAAGTTTTTTGCCAAGTTTCATGTTGCTCGTAAGCCTCCAAGAAGAGAGGAAGGTGGCAACCAAAATGCACCCACGTAAAGCTCAAAATTCTGCCTAGGGTTTTGGGCCCATTTAATATTTATAGGTTCATTAAACTAATTCGTCGGTATTAGCGCTAATAGCTCTGCTAATCATTTTAACTTCAAACTTCAAATTCTTAACCTAGCCATTTTTCTAGGATTTATCATATTTTTATTATAATTTTCGCAGCATTTTGCCGGTACGCGTTTTACACGTAGACTGTATTAGTTCTGACGTCAGTTCTCATTATTATGACTCCAAATTTGCTATACTTAACTTAGATATTATTTTAGGAATATTCACGTCTATAAGCAAGAAATCTTAAACCTTAAAAGTTTTTCTCCCATTGACTTATGTGAAAGTTGTATTTTTGGGAAATATCATAGTTTGACTTTTACAACAACCAATGAGTCTTCTATCACAGACAAAAAATTTGAGATCTCTCTCATTTCTCTCTTTTTCAATTTTGTGTTTAAAGTAGAAAAAAAATCATTTCTGCAGGCAGAAATGATTTTCTCTAACAAATATACATAATTATTATCAAACTCATTAAAAAAAAATTGATTCGTTTTCCATTTCATTTGAGAGACCTAAATATGATTTTTTTTTTGTAAAATCCTAAATGTGAAATTTTGTTAGCCACACAAATGCCATGTACCATTTCCACAGCACGAGTTTTACACCAAAATGATTGTTTCAAGACATTAGAACACCGACAATATGCTAATGTGATTTTTTTTTCACTATTGGTTGATTACTATATTAATCTGGTCGAATCGGGGAATTATAAACGTGGCAAAGTTCTTTTCATAATATTTTTAATACTGCTTCATACCCATATTATTCGAACACTTAATATAACTATAATTGCTCGCATGCAAGCCTAAGCTCAAATTTTTTCAATTTTTTTTTGGTATAAATTTTTTTTCAATTTAATTGGATATATTCTAGATTATTTTGAGCTATTACACAAGTTTCTTATATGAAAATTTGTATATCCAATTACAACATTTTGAGCTACGCTATCGTATCAGCGATTACAATTGTCTACGTCAACGATACCAACTCGAACCAGATCACCTATAGGACCTTAAGGCTTGCTTGCATCTTCTAATTTTTCTTTTGAAAATCAAGAAACACATGCTGGAATATATAGTTTCACATTGTTTATACAACCAAATGGAACCAGAGAGCGAGAAGAAGAGCGATAGCAGAGTTTTAGCCAGTGAGGAAACAGACCTCCTCCTTAGGAGCATAGACAAACCTAAGACTAACTTAGAGATAGCCATGTCTGATGTAATAGACGAGATTAACAAGGTAAACACCCTGTCGAATGAAATAGGGAAGAAGGCCCAAATATCCAGTCTTCATTCTGGCCCGAAGCAGTTGAAGCCGATATCTTACAGGGACAAAGTTATTCAACTGAATGGCCATAAATACTCCTCGATTGAAAAAGGTGATGAATGGTCCTGCTGGAACAAGGAAACAGACGAAGAAGAAGACATGGAGGGGGCTGAAGAGGAGGAAGACCCGTTATGCCCTACATACAGGATCTCCAAAGCCCAGCACAAGGAGGACTGTGCACAGTAGAGAAAAGCAATAATTATTAAATTATTAGGTAGGAGGATTAACCCGAAGTTCCTCATGATGAAATTGGAAAAGCAATGGAGTCTAGTAGGCTCCTACGAACTGATTACCCTGGACAACTGGCACTTATTAATTCGTTTTAAGGAAGATCGAGACTACAGACATGTCCTGCAGGATGGTCCTTGGATTGTGGTAGAGCACTATCTAGTGGTGCAAAGGTGGAGACCACTATTTGATCCATATGATGAGAAGGTTAGGAAAATTGAGGTTTGGCTGAGAATACCAGGCCTACCTATTGAACTCTACTCCGACCGACACCTCTGGGATATTGGGAACCTTTTTGGCACAACCCTGAAGATAGATAAGAGTTCACTTAGAAAGAATGAAGCGGGGGAGGGAGAGTTAAAAGAAAAAGCCCGCTTTGCAAGGATTTGTGTGGAAGTGGATTTGCGAAGGAGCTTCCTGTCAAAATTCAAATTTAAAGACTTGACCTTCCAGGTAGATTATGAAGGACTCCATATGTTATGCTTCAACTGCGTCAAGTATGGTCATCGAAAAGATAGTTATGGTCAAGGAACCAACCAGCAGATACAGGTTCAGGGCAGTGGAACAAGAGGAAATGGGGCTCCAAAGGAAGCGAGTCCTAAAGCGAAGATGAGAATGGAAGAGCCAAACGCATTTGGAGACTGGATGGTTGTGAAAAGGAACCATAAATCCCATCGGCTGAAGGCCATACCTGAGACTCCGGCAACCGGAAAAGGGAAACTTGTGCCGGGAAAGGTGGTAAAGGGGCAAATCCCCTTGAAGACAAAGGATGGCAGCCTTTGGAAGCAGGTAGATCAAAGTAGGACCGTCAGAAAGGAGATATTGCCTATTTCAGGGAGTAGTCAGGCTAGTCAGGCGGCGGGGAAGGAAATTGTCACTTCCTTAGAAGTGAAAAATCATGGGGAACAGAAGACTGCTGCCGTGTCAGGCAGCAGGCAACCAGAAGCAATATCCCACACTTTCCCATTGATAGGGGCGACAGCGGGCCCAAGTAACAGAGGGCAGAAAGAGCTGGTCCCAGTTCAAAAAGAACACAAGAAGGAGAAGGAAGTTTTGGGTAGTGGAGGCCCAAAACCGAAGACCAAAACCCCTAGGAAAGTTAACAAACCTTACCTTGGGCCCAACAAGAAATCATCTGGCCCAGGTAACAAACCGCTTAGGATTAAAGACAGTAGCCTAGCCAAGCCCCTTCAGGTGGACAACGCTAATTTTTTACCTAAGCCAGAGGATAAAGACACAAAAAGGGCTGTTGGGTGGTTTGCTGATGGTGGAAAAATATAAGTTCTGATAGGAGACGTTCCTCTGTTCTTGCAGAACACAGATTCGTCCCTTAGTTCCAACCCAAGTGCGCAAGTGTACGCATCAAGTAATAAAGGGAGTATTAATGCCCAAATTATCGTTCCCACGAGGATATAGTGCTAATTATTGTTTTATCACTGTTTATAAAGAATGAAAATGAGAAGAAAAGTTAGTAAATGAACTGTCTGGTCAAACGTTCCCTACTGTCTTGACAACGTTCCTCAGGAACAGTAGGTTCAATCTGATGACAAATAGTTGCTCGCTGCGTTATGTATGTGATCCTTCCTATTTATAAGAAGGTGATATAATAATCATTGGAGTTTTTATAAGTACTAAATAAAATAAAATAAAAACTACTAAAACAGAAATAACTATAATCAAGAGACAACAGGGTGGTGGTTAAAACAGTTTAACAGAAGGAACGGATTCACTGCTTCACTCTTAAAGGGGCTGTTTTCTCTGCTCAAGACTTAGCACCTTTTGGCTTTATCCCAGTTTCTTTGTCTGCCAACTCTGATTCCTCAGCTCATGGTCTAGATGGCTCACAAGTTTCCATATTCCTATGGCTCCCTTGACTCCAACAGGTACTTAGTTCAGAACCTTAAAATGGACGAGTTGGCCCCTTATTCCTAAGGTGACCAATAGCGTTTTTACCATGACATCTACCTTCCCCCAATGGCTAAGCTGTCTGAAATCTCTTCCTTATGGAAGTTCCTTTCTCAGTATGTACCCAATTTCCATTGGTGCACAATGAATATAGCTTACTTAGCCAAAGAAATACAAAAAGCTTCAGTCAAGAGTTTTGAAAACAGTTCTTTAAGAGTTTCACAGTTTACCCGTTCCACAGATAGTTCAGCTCATGGCTGATAGTTTAAACATAATTATTCTCAACTGAGATCACATAGACCCGAGATTCAGTCAAGAGATAACGATTGGAACGAAGAGAAAAACACTTATATTAATTTAAAAGATAGTTTACAAAAAGAAACAGAAAATGGAGAAAGATGGATATTTGCTCGTGAGGAGTCTTGATGGTTGTTTACAGAGAAGAGAAGAGGGGTTGTCACTTAACTACAGTTACAACTTAAAATTAAACTAAGTTACTAACTACTACTAAGTGATCTCTTCCTTTCGGACTGCAAACCCTCTAGGATTCGATGATGTTTTTGTGTGAGGGTGGTCCTATTTATAGCTGGAAGAGGAGTGGCAAGACTATAATTCCTTTGGAGCTAGTTGCTTGAATGAGGGGACGAGATTGTGGCAGTAGAGTGTGAAGCTTGCGTGAATTGTTGAATGGAACAGGATTTGGTGATGATTAGCCATTGTTTGCAGACCTTCCCATGCTTTGCTTCTGTTTTCAGCCAATAAGAACTCTTGATTCTCTGCTCTTCACGTTTCCAGCTGCTCAGTTGGTGCACCGCCTTGCTTTTTAGAAGTCTTTAACTCTACGTTACCTACAAAGTGTACAGAAGCTTTAAATGAATGGAGCAGGTGCATTAAATGTGTCTCAGTCCGTTCCCCTTTTAATATATTTTAAAGGAACACGTTACCATCCGTTCCCCCACTGTGTTTTTGTCACAAATGTGTAAAACAAGTGATTTTCATGCTGAAGTTGCTCATCGGATGAGGGAACGTATGGTATTTTGCCATCAAAATGGGCTTAGATGGGAACGAATTTACGTCCCATCAAACACCCCAAAACTAAATTGTTGGTTGTCCTCAAACAACTCAGAAATATTGTATTGGTCTGCCCAATTTAAAAGAATAGCATAACAGAAAGGAACTTGAGCCAGTGAGCAACCATGAACTTTTCAGAAAAATGAACTACTCTCCATAGTAAACTGTAAGAGGATTCTGTCCCCAAATAAGAGAAGGTTGCTGATCTTTTGTCTCACTGTCACTCATAGGTTGGTGTTTGCTCTGTCCATTCCTGGATGTGATTCTTCAGAACTTGCCTTTCTGCTGCGTTTCTATGAAGTACAATTGTCTTCCGTTCCAAGGATTCTTTGAGGGTGTATGGAAATGTGGAAGAAGTGGTGGTCTGATTTGTGGGATCAAGGAACGTTTAACTTTTGTGCATTTGAACTGGACTTTTTCTGTTTTGAGGGAACACATTTTCTTGAACCTTTTTCCCCCTTTGGAGGAAGGTTTTCTGGTTTTGCTTGAATTCTTTTGAATGGTTGCTCCCCCTTTTTCTTTGTTTTTCTTCTGTCCTTTTTTTTTGTTCATTATTGAGTACGTTCCTTGTTCTTTCTGATTAACCAGATGGTGTATGATGGAGGTGAGGTGAGTGTGTGATTCTATTTTGATCCTTGACTGCAGAATTCATCTGTCTTCAGCAGTACTTACAGTATTAAGGCAAGCTGAGAAGTTTTATTGTGGTTACACCTCAGGAACGCTCTCAGAAGTAAGTGTTTGGCATTTTTCCGTTCCTTACCAGTTTGAGTTCACACAGATCAGCTTCTTTCAAAAATCTGAGGATTAAATTCCCTGCACTGTTTCTATTTTCAAGTACTCAAAGAAAGAACAAGCATGATTAGTTAGTGACTTTGTGTTTCATGTATGGTAGTTAATCCAAAAGAATTGGGCAGTCTTAATACTATAACTGAAATGCATGCATATACCAAACAGTTTGATAAAAAAAAGTCTTTTTTATTTTAAAAAAAAAAGTTTAATTACAAGGGAACGGAAAAAAACTAAATTAAAAACAGAATTGAAAACAAATTAAGCTAAGATAAATAGGAAGGTTTCTCCTTTTCATTATAGAGGTCTCCTATCCCAAGGGTTCCTCTTTGCAGCTTCAGCTTCTTTGGCTTCATCAACTTCCTCCTGGGTTAATGGTCTTCTCCTGAGCAGGTTTTGCAATCTGCGGACTTTATTTATAGGGAGCCATTTTTCAGCATCCTTCAGTAGATCGCTGATGATTGCAACCAGGGATTTGATGGTGGAGCTCATCATGGTTCTGCCAGTGCGGTAGTGGATGACTTGCTTATCAACATCCAGCAATCTCATTTCCAACTCATAGATTCTCCTCTCCAATATGTTCCAAAGGCCCTGATGGCTTCTTTGGCTTCCTTACGTTCTTCAGCTTGTTTGGAGACGAGCCACTTGAGTAAGAGTTCTGTTGTGTGGTTCTGCTTCCAGTGGGGATTGCTGTTGTGAGGGAGGAGGGTGGTTGCCTCTTTTGCTGGATGTTGCCAGTAACAGAAGGTATGACAAGTGTTGGGTTGGGCTCATCCACTGGTGGTCTGGATGAGGAGGGCATGGCTTCAGCTTATCCCCCTATCAGTGGAGGAATTGCCATCCCTTCTTCTTCTGCCAAAGCTCTGGCAAGAGCTTCGTCCCCAGATGTATCGGGACGGATGACAGGAAATGACAGAGGGCCCCCCAGATTGATTTTCCTGGGGATTGTTGACTTTGCTTTCTTTTTAGAGGGTTCTATCAGAATCCCTTTTCCTCTGTCATTTTTCTTCTGTGGCTGAGCCTCTTGCTCAGCCACTGATGTGTCTGCAGTAGATACTGCTTCTTTGTCTTTATGTCCCTCTCCTTGTTGTTGCCTAGGAGAGGGTTGTGGGGTGATTTGTTGTGGTGGAGAGTGAGCAGGTGGTGGGGATGGAATGTCAGAAAATGTAGAGTCTGAGCTGCTTGGGGACGCCTCCTTTGCAGCTGGTTTTGGTGCTGACTTCCTTCCAATCTTCAGCCTTTTGCTAAAGGCTCACTCTCCTCCTACTGGTCAGAGAGGGTGATAGGCTTTGCAGAGGATGCTCCTAAGACCGTTCCAGGTCTTCGCATCAATGATGGATGCCACCCTTATGCTATCATCAGGGTGTTCCTCTGCACCAGCTTTCCTGCAGAGCTTGGTGATGAAGCAGGGGAACAAGACCTTGGTCTTCTTGATGTCCCTCTTCAAGCTGTTGTAGATGAGGGTTACTGCATCAAAATGGATGTGCTTGATGATGCAGTGAATTTGAACTTGAAGTCCCCAGCTAGCAGAGGCTTTATGAGAGGTGGGGGTAATGTTGGAGTTGGCAAAAAGTGCCCAGAATCTGGCTATGTCCCTCATGCTACCCTTGCACATGGACCCTTTATAGTAGTTGGGATTGTCCAAAGCTACTGTTAGCTTCAGATCCTTCTGAAATGTGTACTCCTCCCTACTGTCCAAGTACTCCTTGTACGGACAGTTAGTAACGGTGGGGAGATGGAGTACTTCTTGGACATCAGCAGGGGAAAATGACACTTGTTTTCCCCTTACTGTGACCACGTCAGGGGCATCTTTCTTCAGCCTCCTTGTCTGGTATAGGAATTCTCCTACCCATTCTAGATTTAACTCGCGGTCCTCAGTGGCAAAGAGCAGCCACTTGAGTTTGACCAGTGATTCCTTCACGAATGGAGGCAGAACCACTTTGTCCTGATGCAAAGAAATGTTCCTTTCTGGGTACAGAAAGATGGTGGATTCAGTGAGCTCTGGCTCTTCGCCTCGGTGGGCTACTGTAACATCCCACATAATTGGGAAAAATACATAAAATATTATAGGGCAATAAGAATGCTTGTGTGACAATTCGAATCACATGTAATATGTGCTTGGCTTTCGAATTATTTGGTTATTAGTAGGGAATTGATATTGAGCTAGGGAATTTACTTGAATTATAAATAATAGGTGAGGATTTGTTTTGAGCATGTGAAACTTTAATTAAAAGATGTAGAAATAATTTAGTAGTAACAAATAGAAAGAATTAAAAATAATTAAAAGACTTGGGAGTTTATAATTTTATGGGTTAGTGTCTAAGTTAGTACCACTCATGGGCTTGTACATTTTTTATCCCTTATTCTTGTAGGCCGAAGCCTTAGGGCTTTAGGAGGTGTCTTTGGTCCAGCCCAATTTTTGTAGGCAACCTCATCCTATCCTAAGTAATCCAACAAGGCAGCCTTTGATTGGGAAACAATCACCACATGGCAGAAAACTTATCCTTGCTTTTTCCCTCACATGTGCGCATGGGGCTTGTAAAAAGAGAAAAGAAAAATTCTGAATAGGCCTCTCAAAAGAAACATAGCCAGCCCTTCCACATATCCTCTCTCATGCGCATGATTTGTACCAAAAGGTAGCTGATTACTTGTTGGACCAGCCAAGTGATACAACTTTAAAACATGCAGCCAATGGTAAATAGGGAAGTCAGCTTGCATGTGTTATTATTGGGCAGAATTTCCACCCTTCTCTTCCACTCTTGAGCGCCCTTAATGAGAGCTAGGAGCCCAAGATATTTCTGATTGTTGTTGGCTTTCTAAATCAGCCTTTAGACTCATCTTTTCATCATTCTAGCGCTACATGTTCAGAAACTTAGGTAAAAGAATTACTTTGTGGGATACTATTGAGTCACTTCATCATCTCCTCCCCCCTAAACAAACTGAAACCTAAGAGCATAAGACTCCATAAGAAAAAATTGTACCTTGCGTCTTCTATTCCCTCACACTCTCATGACCAAGTGTGCATTTGAGAGGGTACAAAGGAAACTCTAAAATTTTATTCTACCTTCATCTTCTTCTTCCTTAAATCGTGATCCTCACCATGCAGCACCAACCGAGTTGTGCTACCATCCTCCATCCCATTTTCCCTCATCTTGCTTGAACCGTGAGCTCCTTGAGCAAGGAACAAAACGAATTTAACATCTCCACCTTGCCCTCTCGTTCAGCCGAAGGTTCACCTAAGAAGGTGAGCTATTTTCTTTGCATCTTATTTCTCTCTTTACCCGAATGAGTTCTCATGGATAGTTGTGTGATTGAATAAGGTTCTGTCTGGTTGAATCAGCTTCTTCATTTCGTAAGAGTGGGTTAGGACCTTTGGAACTTTGGAAAGGAAGGATAGACTTTTGGCCGATTGGGAATTTTGGTGCTTAGAATCAAGAATCGTAAGTAATTTTCTTGTTTCCTATGTCTTTGCTGTACGATCCTAAAGAATGATGGGAAAGCTTGAAAAATCCTTTTGTGTTGCTAGAAGCCTTGACCGTCTAATGCATGCACCTTTCCTAGCAAGTTATGCTTAGAAAATTTATCCCTTTAATCGTTGGAAGATATCTTTGAACTAGAAAATAAACTATAAAAAAATCAATACAAGTATGTGTTTAAATAATGTAGGCAGGATGTTAAAGCTTTTGCTGTTCTTTTACGTTTAGTAATATTACACAATGAACCTTGTAACACCTAACAATAGGTAGTAAGTCGTTTATGCATGTTAGTTGACCTCTGTTTCCGTTAAAAAGAAATAGGATAGCATGTTGTATGACCCTCTACGCACCATAGGAAAATTGTTAAGAATTTAAATAAAGAGGATAATATGTAAGACTTCCCTAGTAGCACACCCTTTATGAAGTTGTTGGGTTTTGGAATAATCATCTCTAATGATTTGTCTAGATAAAACTCGATTCTGTTTTAGAAAATTTTGATACGAGCCAAGCCTTCTCTGAATTAAAAATACAGCATGTTGTTGGGCTCCTCTTCGCACACCCTTGGCTTTGTTAAAATAAACTTTCTGATAAATACCATGAGCCCATCGTATGATGAAACCATTTCTGTTTTGATAAGCCTTGTATTGTACTTAGTTCCCTTTAAATTTAATAGACGACATGTTTCATAGGCCCTACCTTGCGCACTTTTTTTAGTAAAGAAGCATAAATCATATGAATTATATCTTGAGTAAATTATGTATAAAAGCCAAATCAGCCTTGTTGGGAAGCATTAGAAATCCTCGATGTTAAACATTGGTAAAGCCTAATTTAAAGTCAGAATATTTTTGGGAAAATAGCCTGGGTGGCCGAATAGGTACATGAACCCTTAAAGCTTGGGAAACTCTTTGGTAAGTTATAGAGAATAGTTTAGAACGTATTCTGATTGGATTGCACTTGTATATTTATAGGTGCGCATATTTTGTGAGACTTTGGATCATTTTTAGCTGTTTCCTGGTAAATTAATGGTGACGTGTGAGGTAAGTGTCTGGCGGTATTACCTCTTGTGACTGCTAGCTAATACATGTATTGTGAACGTTGCTATCATGTGCCTTGGTTCTGAATTTGGTATATGATAATTGGATTCTGCTTATGGTCTTGCTTTGCTGAACACTTTGTTTTGGAGAACTGTTGGTTATTCAGCACTCTGATATTGGAAAATCCATGAGACATATGATATCTTGATTATTATCTAGTCATGCATACACATTCCATGATTTTTAATTGCTTGTTCGTGTGCGAACCATGTCATAGCATACATGCATAAGTTTCATGTTGACATCTGAAAATAAATATTAAAATAAGTATACGATTGAGCATGCATCATGTAGGCATCCCTATGGTACCAGGGTATGGGACACTTGGCTTCAGTCCAATTAGGTTACAGTTGGAACCCTCTGCGGAGCCATTAAAGGAGGGACCTCCACTGTACTTGATAAGTATGGGCACGACGGTGCTGTAAACGTACTCTTGGCGTTATATACGCATCTTGACTAGTATATTTGGCGTTATATACGCATCTTGATTAGTATATTTGGCGTTATATACGCAATATGATAAAGTTTAGTATCTGTCAGATTTAACTTGATGACGCAGCTGCTTGGTAATCCTGTATTTAGTTAGTACTGTTGCATTACTGGTTTTGTTGCCACACTACTGAGATTTTTCTCACCCCTTTGGGGCTGCTATTTTTACAAAATGGCAGGAGGACGGAAGAGCATATGAAGACATGATTATATGGATATCTACTGTTATGTGCTGCTGTCTGGACTTTTGCTGTTTATTTGTTGGATGACTGTATTAAGCTGATTAGTTTGGATTATTGTTGGATCATGATTTTATTACTGTTTTAAGACTTTTATGATCTGCAAATATTTTGGAAACAAATTCTATAAACGTTTTGCAAAAATAATTTCTGACGTTTTATTTAAGTGTTGGTTTTAAACAGTCTTGCGAGCACTTTGCGAGTTATATTTAGTGGGGCTACAGACCTCCGATTCGCTTATATTTTATATGCACGCGAAGCCCCACGTGTCTATATTCAGATTATGTAAACGTTACAATGGAATTTTGAAAACTGGATTTTACACGAATTTTGCAAGACAACAACGTCTACCAGAAATTAATATTTTCAGCAAGTTAAGAAATTTTGAAAGTACACTCTGATTTAATAAGGAAACTGATTTCAATTATAAGTTTAATTAGCAACATCAAAATGATTTTTCAGTGCTTAAAATATACAACGAACGAACTCTAATTTCGCTTAGCAAACAACTCTCTTGGGTGCACACAAGGGAGGGTGTTATAGCTACAGGGGTCACTTCAAATGAAAGCTTAGTCATTTTGTTCAGAAAGGGAGTTAGGGCACAAATGCAGGAGGGATAAAAGGGTTCTGAGTTGAATGGAAGTAGTAGAACTTGAAGAAATCAGAGACCGAGTTTAAATAGACAGCGGGGGAGAAAATTGAAAGGTTTCTGGGACGTGGCGGTTGAAGATGGGAGATTGAAGAGGTAGTGGAATGGGGACGTTACAGAACAAGTGGTCAGCAGTTACTGACCAGAAACTGATGGGATGAGTGTGAGAAGATGGAACGGTTTAGGTCAAGACGTGGGAGAGAGGGAAATGAAAGGGTGTAGTCGTCTTAATGGTTGAGAAGACAGTTGCTTTTTCTGCACGCGTTTTCAAGATTTGCAATGAATACAAATAGATATGGCTGCGTATCTTTCTAAGTGACTCAGCAGGGACAGGTGTCCCAGTCACTCTTGCCACCTAACCCAGGGAACGTTTCCTTTTCTTTTCCTAACTAATAAATAAATAATTAATCTGAAATAAATAATAAGTAAACATGCAACAGTGACTACGAAATAAGGAAAAGGGAACGTACTAACCTATCACCTATTATTTAATAAATCTAAATGAACATGTAACAAAACATATAATTATATATATATATATATATATATATATTTATTGGGGATTGTGTGGTTAGGGACCACCCCAAAACTACGTTCCTGGAACGGAACGTACTTTATTTGGACTTTTTAGAGATCAGACGTTCCCTCCTTTTTGGGAGCTATGTGGTTATGGATAACCACCCCAAAATTTTTCTCTTTGTCAGAGAGCAAATGTATCTACCGGGTTGCCTCCCAGTCAGCGCTTAGTTTAATGTCTTTAGCTAGACATGGTACTTACCTCTCAAGGGGTTTCGGAAATGGTTGAGGGGACCTCAGTGTCCCCTGGTAGTGATCCTGGTCTTCTGGTTTGAAGGTTGACAGCAATCTGCCCCAGATGGGACTCAATGTTTCTGACCACTGCATCATTCCTGGTGACATATTCCTTGACATAATTTTCCAGGGTGTTGATGCGTTGGTCATCTTTGTGGAACAGAACGTAGTTGTTTCTTCTTTGTTCAAACGTTCCACTGCTGCTACCTTGTTGATACTGCTGCTGGTTGTTGTTGAATGGTCTCTGGTTAATGGGTGGCCTCCATTGGGTGTTGTGGTTCTGATCCTTAGTGATAGTTCCTCCAGGGCTTGAATGTGTATTTCGTCCTGCTTGTTGATTGTCTCTGGTGAAGTTCCTATTGCCAAAATTTTCTGCATAAAACACCAATGCAGTGGATGGGCAGTCTGTTGAGTCATGAAGGTCACCACAGGCTGAGCATGGTTCTGTTTCAGTTGCTGTGAGTTGTAAGACTTCCATCCTTGGTGCTGCTTGGTCAGCTCTCAGGTTCTTCACTTCATTCATGAGTGATGCCAGCTGGGCTTCCATGGCTATTTGTTTATCCAGTTCTAGCATGTCTGGCTTCCTCACTGGGCTCACTCTGTCTATTGGCCATTGGAGACATCTTTCAGCAGTCCCTTCTATGATTTCGTACCCTGATTCAAGTGTTCCTGTAAAGAAATATCCTCCTGCAGCAAAATCTAAGTGAGATTGAGAAGTATGGTCAAGTCCCTTATAGAAAGATTGTAACACTCCCCAACTCTCTACCCCATGGTTTGGACATTTTCTTATGATGTCCTTGTATCTCTCCCATGCTTCATAGAGATTTTCTCCATAAAACATTCTGAAGTTAGAGATTTCAGCTCTAACATCAGCTTGTCGAGACATTGGGAGAAACCTCTCTATGAACTTGTTAGAGAGTTCTTCCCATGTGTGGATTGATCCAGGGGTGAGAGTTTTCATCCATGTTTTAGCTTTTAAGCCCAAGGAGTGAGGGAACAAACTTATTCTCATGCTCTCCTCTGTTGCACCCTCAGCTTTAAAATTATCACAAATATCTTAGAATGTTGTGAGGTGTGTGTAAGGATCTTCTACAGGGAGTCCATTGAAGACCCCTGCTTCCCTAATCATGTGGAACATGATAGGTTTTAGTTCAAAATTTGGTGCTACAGGGGGAAGGATTACTCCCCTATCTGGTCTGTTCCTGAAAGGAGCAGCCAAAGTTCTGAAGTTCTGTTCAGGGGGAACCTCTTCATTGTTATTATTGTGATCAGCCATGTTTTCAGGAAATTCTTCCCTGAGGTTCCTTCTTCTCTTATGGAGCGTACGTTCTGGCTCAGGATCAAAGAGAAACTCAGGTACTTCAATGGAGTGATCAGAGTTTGTTTCAAACTCTTCACTCATAAACCAATAGCACAGGGTATATATATGCAAAGCAGATTCAGTGATAAAGAGAAAAAAATATAAAAGTAAAGTCAGATATACAGTATATGTGTTAGAAAACAATGATAAGAACAATAGTTAGTGTTTCGTTCCCCAGCAACGGCGCCAAAAACTTGTTGGGTGGTTTGCTGATGGTGGAAAAATATAAGTTCTGATAGGGGACGTTCCTCTGTTCTTGCAGAACACAGATTCGTCCCTTAGTTCCAACCCAAGTGCGCAAGTGCACGCATCAAGTAATAAAGGGAGCATTAATGCCCAAATTATCGTTCCCACGAGGATAGAGTGATAATTATTGTTTTATCACTGTTTATAAAGAATGAAAATGAGAAGAAAAGTTAGTAAATGAACTGTCTGGTCAAACGTTCCCTACTGTCTTGACAACATTCCTCAGGAACAGTAGGTTCAATCTGATGGCAAACAGTTGCTCACTGCGTTATGTATGTGATCCTTCCTGTTTAGAAGAAGGTGAGATAAAAATCATTGGAGTTTTTATAAGTACTAAATAAAATAAAATAAAAACTACTAAAACAGAAATAACTATAATCAAGAGACAACAGGGTGGTGGTTAAAACAGTTTAACAGAAGGAACAGATTCACTGCTTCACTCTTAAAGGGGCTGTTTTCTCTGCTCAAGACTTAGCACCTTTTGGCTTTGTCCCAGTTTCTTTGCCTGCCAACTCTGATTCCTCAGCTCATGGTCTAGATGGCTAACAAGTTTCCATATTCCTATGGCTCCCTTGACTCCAACAGGTACTTAGTTCAGAACCTTAAAATGGACGAGTTGGCCCTTTATTCCTAAGGTGACCAGTAGCGTTTTTGCCATGACATCTACCTTCCCCGAATGGCTAAGTTGTCTGAAATCCCTGCCTTATGGAAGTTCCTTTCTCAGTATGTACCCAATTTCCATTGGCGCACAATGAATATAGCTTACTTAGCCAAAGAAATACAAAAAGCTTCGGTCAAGAGTTTTTAAAACAGTTCTTTAAGAGTTTCACAGTTTACCCGTTCCACAGATAGTTCAGATCATGGTTGATAGTTTAAACATAATTATTCTCAACTGAGATCACATAGACCCGAGATTCAGTCAAGAGATAACGATTGGAACTAAGAAAAAAACACTTATATTAATTTAAAAGACAGTTTACAAAAAGAAACAGAAAATGGAGAAAGATGAGTATTTGCTCGTGAGGAGTCTTGATGGTTGTTTACAGAGAAGATAAGAGGGGTTGTCACTTAACTACAGTTACAACTTAAAATTAAACTAAGTTACTAACTACTACTAAGTGATCTCTTCCTTTCAGACTGCAAACCCTCCAGGATTCAATGATGTTTTTGTGTGAGGGTGGTCCTATTTATAGCTGGAAGAGGAGTGGCAAGACTGTAATTCCTTTGGAGCTAGTTGCTTGAATGAGGGGACGGGACTGTGGTAGCAAAGTGTGAAGCTTGCGTGAATTGCTGAATGGAACAGGATTTGGTGATGATTAGCCGTTGTTTGCAGACCTTCCCATGCTTTGCTTCTGTTTTCAGCCAATGAGAACTCTTGATTCTCTGCTCTTCACGTTTCTAGCTGCTCAGTTGGTGCACCGCCTTGCTTTTTAGAAGTCTTTAACTCTACGTTACCTACAAAGTGTACAGAAGCATTACATGAATGGAGCAGGTGCATTAAATGCGTCTCAGTCCGTTCCCCTTTTAATATATTTTAAAGGAATCCGTTACCATCCGTTCCCCCACTGTGTTTTTGTCACAAATGTGTAAAACAAGTGATTTTCATGCTGAAGTTGCTCATCAGATGAGGGAACGTATGGTATTTTTCCATCAAAATGGGCTTAGATGGGAACGAATTTACGTCCCATCAAGGGCCAAGGAAGAGGAGATCATAACTATGATGGAATTCATGGATAAAGACCAGGAAAACGCCTTGCTGGATCAGACCCTAGCGATTTGGGGTTCTCATTCAACAGCCCAATAATGTCTTGGCCCAGCCCTCTCAGGCCCACATTTGTCCCTTCTATTAGTTTCCTTATGACTTTCTTTATTTGGAACAGTAGGGGTGTGCATAAAAAAGGTTTTGTTGCTCTTATCCGGGACTTAAAGTTTAGGTTTAAGATCAAAGTGCTTATTCTCCTTGAAACCAGATGTAGTGGGGAGAAGGCTGAGAAAAGAATCAAGCAGTTTGGATTCAATAATTCCCACCCCCAGGATGCCTTGGCGTTCTCTGGGGGTATATGGGTCCTTTGGGATGAGGCTGATATCTCCATCCAGATTCTCCTATCGCTTCACCAATTTGTTCATGTGAAAGCGCATCATAAGGAGACTGGAAAAAAATGAGCTAATCTCCTTTGTTTACGCAAGCCCTAGACGTACGGAAAGGCACTCATTCAAATTGTCTCTACTGTCAATAACGATAGTTGGATGGTGTTAGGGGATTTCATGCTCCTCCGCTCAAAAAAGAAAGGAGGGGGTGATTTTTGCTGGAGTAATGCTACTGATTTTAGAGATTGTTTGGACGCTTGCCTCTTGAAAGATGTTGGGCACACAGGTCCGAGCTTCACTTGGAAACAGAATGATTTACAAGAACGGATGGATAGAGTTTGTGTGAATGACAAATGGGATATGGCTTAGGAGAACAGGTACGTAGTTCACCTTCCATACTATTCATCTGACCATCGTCCTATTTTAGTAACCAATAGGACTGTGGAGGATCAGTGTTCAAGAGAGAAGCCGTTTAGATTTCTAGCCTCTTGGCTAACAGCTGACGATTTTGGTGACCTTGTCTCCAAGTGCTGGAACAATTCTCATAGCTAGTCAGAGGCTAGGGAAAAATTTCAGTGGAAGTGCTGGATTGGCATAGGAACACCTTCAGAGTATCTCAGAGACAAAAAAATAGGTTACATGCAAGAATCAAAGGTGTTGAGGATCAGCTCAGCTTCCGGTACGATCATAGCCTTGTTAGCCTGTTAAGATCCCTTTGGAAGGAACTGGAATGTATTCTTATACGAGAAGAGCTTGACTGGTTCCAAAGGTCTCGTTGCAACTGGATTAAAATAGGGGACATGAATACAAAGTTTTATCACTCCAATACAGTGGCTAAGAGAAGAAGAAATAAGATCAATGCTATCATGAATGCCGATGGCAACTGGCTTGCTGAGCCCCAGGAAATCATCGACTTAGCTTTGGAGTACTTTGCCAAAATCTATTTTGCGGGGGAGATTGACCTGGATGACTTTCCTATCAAAGGAGCCTTTCCTCGGTTAGAGAATGAGAGGCTCTTGGAGCTTGGTATGGCTCCTTCCATTGAGGAAATCAGGAGGACTGTTTTCAGCATGGGCAAATTCGAAGCCCCTGGCCCGGATGGTCTTCAAGCTGTCTTCTATCAGACTCAATGGAACTCTATCCACCTTTCCCTTTGTCGACTCATCCAGGAGGTTTTCTCTAATCTAAAAAAGGTTGCTGAGATCAACCAGACGCTCGTGGTTCTTATTCCGAAGGTGGAAGTGCCCGAAAGAATTAATCAATTCCGACCCATTAGCCTCTGTAATGTGTCCTACAAGATTATAACCAAGGTCATTGCTAGTCGGCTGAGAGATCATATGCAGACCTGGATCTCCCCTACTCAATGCAGTTTCGTTCTTGGAAGGAATGGGAATGGTAATATTGTTATTGCTCAGGAGGTAATTCATTCCATGAAGGTGAAAAAAGGTGCGAAACAGTGTATGGCTATTAAATTGGACCTCGAAAAGGCTTACGACAGGTTGGAGTGGAGCTTCATCCATTATACTCTTGTGGAAGTTGGCTTGCCTGAGAACCTAATCCGGTTGATTGACATGTGTGTTAACTCTGCATCGATGAACCTTTTGTGGAACGACAAGAGAACTAAAGATTTCAAGCCTGGTAGAGAAATCCGTCAAGGAGATCCCCTATCCCCTTACCTCTCTGTCTTATGTGCAGAAAGACTAGCCCACTTGATTCAGGTTGCGAATGAGGTTAAAGCCTGAAAACCGATAATCCTGAAGAGGAATGGGCCTCCCATGACCCATCTTCTTTTTGCGGATGATATTATTCTGTTTGCGGAAGCTTCCCTCGACCAAGCTCAGTTAATTAATCAGGTCCTTAGAACGTTTTGCCAAGCTTCTGGGCAAAGTATCAGCCGAGATAAGTCAAAAGTGTTCTTCTCCATAAATACTTGTTTTCCGAAGGCTAAAGAGATCAGCGAGTGCGTGAACATTAACCTTACAGGGGATCTTGGGAAGTATCTTGGGGTTTCTCTCCATCATAACCGTGTGTCCAAAGATTCACTAGCCCAGGTTATGGTGAGAGTCAATAACAGGTTGAACAGTTGGAGCCACCACAACTTGCCCTTAGCTGGGAGGGTTACCCTTGCCAAGTCTGTGCTTGCTGCTCTACCTACCTACACCATGCAGTCAGTATCCTTTCCCCTTCAGCTCTGTGATAACCTGGACAAAAAAATGAGGAGTTTCATATGGGGCTCATCCACAGAACAACGGAAAATCCACCTGGTTAATTGGGGTACGCTGTGTGCTCATAGAGGTGATGGGGGTGTGGGTATGAAACAGTCCAGATTGATGAACAAGGCCATGATTATGAAGATCGGGCATGGTATTCTTTCCAAGCCAAACTCCCTTTGGGTGAAGGTCATCCGCAACAAATATGGGGTTGGCGAGGACCTGTTACCTGATATTGGGAGGCATCCCATTAAGTCCAACCTGTGGAAAGGTGTCCAAAACTCCTGGGAAGATGTAACTGCCAACTCGAGGATCCTTGTTGGGAATGGGAGGAAAGCAAAATTTTGGACTGATAGATGGCTGCCGACTGAGAAGCCTCTAATTGATTCTGCTACTGTAACTGTCCCTGAGGAGACCCTGAAGTGGAGCGTTAGCAGATATGTAGACCAACTTGATAACTGGAACTGGCAGAGCTTCCAACATATCATACCTCCATACATTCACAATATCATAGCGGGTCAGCTGCCTCCTCTCCCAAATGAAGGAGAAGACTGCATCATTTGGATTGATTCCAAGGATGGATCCTTTTCTGTCAACAGTGCGTATAGGAAGTTGTCTCCGGATCCTCTTCCCAGCAATGATTTGTGGTCAATTCCATGGAAGTGGAAAGGCCCCGCATAAGATCCAATTCTTTCTCTGGCTTCTCCTTCACAACAAAATCCTTACCAATGACCAGAGATTAAGAAGAGGTATAGGCGAATCAGCAACCTGCCCAAGGTGTCATAATCCTTGCGAAAGCAGCCTCCATATGGTTAGAGACTGTGTTTCGGCTCGAAGAGTTTGGAAACTGATCCTAGGACCTACAGTTCAACCTCAGTTCTTTACTTTGCCACTGGAGCGCTGGCTGAGTGGAAACCTAAAAACAGGTACAAGAGAAATTGATGACTGCAAAGCAATTTGGTTTGGGGTGACGTGCTGGTGCATCTGGTTGGACCGTAATGAGTTCATTTTCAATGATAAATCTCCAAATGCTGTTGGCACATTCCTGCAGATTAGGAACCTAGTGGAGAACATCTTTCTGTCAGAGAGGATGCAAGCTGCAGTTATCCTCCATCCCAGGCCCAGAACCGTTAGCTTCATTAAATGGATTCCTCCCCCTTTTGATTGGATCAAGGTTAACACGGATGGATCTAGCTCCTTGGATGGGACCAGCACGTCGTGTGGTGGAGTCATTCGCGATGTTGAAGGCAGGTGGCTAGTGGGTTTTAGAAAGAATACTGGGCATGGGAATTCTCTTTCAGCTGAATTAAATGGTATTCTACAAGGGTGAGGCTTGCGTGGGACAGAGGGTATAGAAAAGTTTGCTTGGAGAGTGACTCAACTACTGCTCTTGACCTCTCAAAGCAGGGCTGCATGGAGAACCGTAGATCCATTATCCTAAAGATCCAATCGCTTTTGAACAGAGAGTGGAGTGTGGAATTAACCCATATCCACAGAGGAGGGAACACAGTAGCTGATTGGTTAGCTTCTTCCTATAATCACCTAGGATGGGAATTAGTTATCCTTGACTCCCCTCCCTCCGATTGTAACAGTCTGCTGTTAAGGGACCAACTGGGGAGTGCCACTCCCAAAATGGTTGCTAACTAGCTTTGTCCTTTTGTTTTCCTTTCTATCCAAAAAAAAAAGAAGGCGGTTTTTGAACAATTTCTTTAAAATTATTCTAACTTGTCAGAAGTAGTAGTACTAAAATAAGAGCATTTTGCTACATAACTTTCAAACAATTCTGATTTGGAAATTATTAAAAACAACCATTAATTAAAAAAGTCACATAATGACATTACATCACATATATAAAATTCGGAAATTAAACATTTATTTAATACAAAAATTGAGCTAATGCGTTCTTCACCACGTAGTTTGCAATGATACCATTGGTTTTGTCCGTTGGATGAAATGAGTCCCAAAATACATATTTGGAAGCATCTATGCAACTGAAAAGACTGGCCCTGCTGCATGCATATCCCATCTCAAACATTCCAGTAGCACAGCATGCCATTGAGGTCACTTGAAACCCTGAACACAAAAATATTTTAATTATATCTATAATGTTTTAATTTATCTTTTGTTTAAAGAAACAACTGTATAATAACTTATTTTCTTATCGTAAAAAAAAAGTTTCGTAAACTTTAAATTTGTCTTTTTGTATTAATGATATGAAAAATAGAAAACAATAATAAGAAAAAAGGGATAATTGAAGGAACATGAAACAAAATTTAAGTTTTAGAAATTACATTTTGATGTATGTTTTTTTTATATTATTAATAATGTAATTAAATGCATCTAAAATATTTTTATGGCATGCAAGTATGATACTCGTAAAATTTTCAAGAAAATAAGTAAAATTCACTATAGTATATATAAAAAAATAATGAAAATAAAACCTTCATGCAATAAAGCTAACATACTCGCTAACCTTTCCCGTGTTTGTGTGACATCAACTGCTATGCACATCAAAAAGACAAAAAATAAAATAATCTAGTTATAAGTTCTATATATGTATAACTTACCATATTGGGAAGGCTTTTTTACAATACGCAACAAAATATCATACGGATTTGAAAATACTATTCTGACTCCACGAAGGTCCTTCTTCAGCTTTGTGGTCAATTTATTGAGTTTATCATTGAACTCCAATGCAATGTTATTGTAACTAGGAACACAGTCATTTCCACCAACAAAATTTGTGGTCCTCTCTAAGGGCAAGCACCCCATGGGAGGTAAACCTCCTAGGGATATCTTCCTAGCACCAAGACCATAGAGTTTGTGGATGAAATTCTCAGCTATTCCAGCAAGAAAACTTTGATACTCCCTTGGTGTGTATTGTGATGCCCTACCAGGGATTGCATAGTAGTTCTCTAGAAAGTCATTTGTTCCTAAACTTATCACGTGCAATGACTTTGTTATTGTCTCATTTGCCCTTCTTTCTCCGAGATAGGTACTCAATTTCTTTTGGTATCCCTTGTAGTACTCCAACTGCTTCCATAATGGTATCACAGACTGCATTTATGACCCAAAATTCAAATTAATAAATAATGTTATCCAAATGGGACAGAATTTGTACACATTGCATAACTAATTAACTGTCAAAGTAATTTAAACTCTAGTCCTTTTTATCAAGCATAAACAATGCTAGAGTTGTTATTTAAAGAGTAATATTATTGACATAAATATTGTCATCACAATACAAATGTGTCTTTACCTGAATTTAGGTGCCACATCTAAAATTTCATTTCTGAAGTTGAATTCAGATCTACATAGAAGTTATGTCTCCAAATGCCTTTTAATAGCACCATTTATTTTCAAACAACCTTCATCGTCATCATCAGAAATGGGCTTATTTTATACCAAAGGAAATAATTAAGCTTGGTTTGTATAATCCAACTCATGCAACATATCAAACATTATGAAATGACACAAAAAAATAAATAAATTGATACTGATATTAAAAAACACATTAAATATAAGCAGTAACGGACCTACATATGTTTTAGTGTGTGCAAGTGCACACACAAATTTTTTGGAGAAAAAAAAAAATATATATATATATATATATATATATATATATATATATATATTGAGTCATGAACAAAAGTTACAGGATCCAATTTAATCTCTTAAAAAAAAAGTCGACTCGTGATCTCTTTAAAATTCAAAATAGACCCATGTTAGTCCTTTTGAGGGATTAATGTAAATCTTTTTGAATTTTAGAGGACTATGATTTTGATTATCTGGGTCTATTTTTAAATTCTGAGGATCACGAGTAGACTTTTTTCCCCTAAGAGATTAAATTGAGGCCCGTAATTTTTGTTGAGAACCCAAAATGTTCTATTATAACAGTTTAGTTGACTCTTGATTACTTTTTTCATATTAAGTTAAATTTTTTTTTATATATATTCTTTTGTATTTTAATATATTTAAAATTTTCTTTAGTTTTTTTTTTACTTTATTCTTTTATTCTAATTGTACAGACATTAAAAAAAAATTCTAGGTCCGCTATTGAATATAAGTACGTAGTATTAGTCTGGTGAGGGATTTAGGTAGTTTGCATGAGATTATAGATTTGAATGCCAATGCCACCATTCTATAGAAAAAAATACTTTTAACCCAAGAGTTATTGATCTAGTGGCGATCAGCTAGACTTCAGCCTAAAGGATAGTGAGTTCAATTCATAGAGTCGCACACAACTCGTGGGAATAGTGAAAAGACTCAAATCCGAAATTGAATTAGTCGAGTAGGGCTTCAAATACCAGTTGGTATCTATAAAAAATAAATAAATATAAAAATAATTTTAATAATGAGACGCGCGTTACTTACTAGCACATCTGAAGTAGCATTGTCATAACCAGTAGCAGCAGAAGCAAATGTGACCCCAGTGGCAAAATGTGAGATGTTATAATTAGGATCCAAGTATGCTGGTATATATGGCTTGATTCCAAATGCTTCAGATATGAAATCTGTTGCTATTTTCCCATTGCTGAATCTCCCAGTTGGTTTTCCACCTACAAAGTCACGACCATATGGCTGGAAATTGCTCCTAGCAACCGTGGCTATGTAATTGTTGTTCCCTGCGTCAACAGACGAGTCACCAAAGACAATGATAGCTGGAACCTTAGCACTAGTTATGGTAACCACGGTGAGACATTGAAGCAAAATGATGCACAATATGTGCCCTTCCATTGTGTGTGTGTGTGTGTGTGTGTGTGTGTTTAGGGTAAGTGTGATGTGAGTGAGGTTTGAGTTGTAGATATTTGTGATGGAATAAATATTGGTTTGGAATATTAATGGAACTTGGATTTTTAGGTGAATAAGTTGTTGGAACCATAATGTCTAAGGGATGAGTTATGTGTTTTTTTAAATGGGATGGCCATTTGCACTTTTTATGGTACCAATGGAAGTTTGCACAAATTTGGTGTGATAATGACTGGGGATGTTTCTTTAAGTAGAGACATAGTTGCAGAGTGCGTGGTAATGGGAAGTGTGAATTTGGGATTTTTGTACTCCAAATATGGAAGTTGCTCAAAAAAATTTAGTGCAATGGTCAAGGGTTAGATAAATTTACTATCTCGAACAGTGTAACTTGGCAAAAAAAGGACCACACCACCAAAAAGTGCTAACAGTTTCGAATAATTGATGTACTAGTGGTAGCACGATTACTTTTAAAGTCTTTTTAAAAATATAAATTAAGAGAAAAATATTTATAATCAACAAGAGATAGCGTAATTCATTTAAGTAAAATATAAAAATTATAGATTGAAAGAGAAGAATATTTGAAATTTTAAGGAAGATATTATATGCATAATTAATATAAAATAATTTAAAAATAAAATAAAATAACATGTACTATTTTTTAAGAGAAAGTTTTTTAGTTTAATATATATGGTTGGTAGACGCGTCAAATATAATTGAACTCGGTAAGTTTGTAATTTATAAATTTATAATTTTTTTAAATTTTTGTATAAAGTAATTAATAATAATCTTTTATTATTAGGATACCAAAAAAAATAATCTTTTATTATTTGTACCATGATTAAGACTTTGAAACATTTTTATCTTTCATGCAATTTTAACTTTGAGTTATGTGATTTGTTGTTATAATATAGGGAAATGCATTTGTCATTTTACATGATAAATGAATAATTGTTATGTTAGGAAAAAAGACAAGTTATATAATATTAAAAAAAATAAAAAGGGCACAATAAATTGGTCTTATCTTTTTCTTAATATAATGACTATTTATTTATCATGTAACATCACAAATGTATTTCCCTATTATATATAATACACATCTAGTGTTTGTTTTGTTATGAAGTAGTACTGAGCCCATGCTAACCAAATTTTGGACGAAGTTTATGACGATGTTTGGCCATAAAAGAATAAATTGTTAGTAAAAGAAATTTATTAGTCTCTTTATTGCCTGCACATAAAATAAATTGAAAAATGTGTACAAGAAAGAAAGAATTTGTGCGTTACAATTAGGGGTGAAAGTGGGTTGGGCTGGGCCAAACTTTGCCCCGAAAAGCCCAAGCCTACGTTAAAAAATTCTAATTTGGTTTGGTCCAAGCCTGGTATGAGTCTAACTGTTAGCCTGCCTTGCCCCACTTATAAAAAAAACAAATTGTCTGGCCCAGCTCGTTAGCCTGTTAATTTTTTCACTTCCAAGCAACCATGAATCAACTTTACAGAATACTCAAATTATGTTGCTAAACCCAAAATCATAATTTCAACGTCCAAACAGAATCATGAATCACAACAAAACTTATACAATCTACATTTAAGTCACTTTCAAAAGCAAAATGCTCAAACTAAATAACAAATATTTCATCAGATCCAACAAACAATCCATACTATGTAAATTAAAATAACTACATGAATCCAACAAACACATCATAATGCTTGTAGTAAGTATAACCTCTCCCAAAAACCTTTTAATATATTCATATACATAATCTAATATGCTGAGATGTTGATTCTTCCTAATAAGAATTAAAGCAAATTTCTTTTAAAATATAATCGAATATAATTAAGTTATAAATAATTGCAATTGATTAAATTTATATCTTTTTGTTTTTTCTTCAAGGCATACTTATTATATTTTATTTTATTTGAAATAAATAGTACAATAAGGCCAGGCCTTGTGAAAGTGGGCCTATGGCCTTTTTATTAAACAAGCTTTTTCAAAGCCCAAGTCCGGCCTATTTTACGAAATATACTAGGTCAGGTCTGGCCTGACGTAGGCCCCTGTAGGCCGACCCGATCCAGTTTCACCCCCTAGTTACAATTTTACCTAGATTATAATATCTTAGTGTTTTTTTTAACATTATTTCTCCTTTGTAAAGATATATATACCACCATTTCGCATTTGATATAATTGGTCATGAAGCAAAAGTTGAAAGAATAAATACGAGGAGAGTGGAGAGATGCAATGAATTGAAGGTAAGTAAGCTTGAAAAGACGTATATCTGCAGTTTATAAAAAAAAAAAAAAAAAAAACGTATATTTGCATCCTCTAACATATGGTGATAGAGAATATATCATGTGAAACAATTGTCCCTAGTCCCCTGGCATTTACCTAAAAACAAATATTAATTGGAGAATATATTTAAAAATATATATATTAATACGAGAATAATATTATTTAAATTACCAATTAAATTTAACTTATTATTAATAAGTATCAAGAGAAAGAAAATATACATAGAAACATTTCAATAATAAAAAAATCATACATGAAGACGCGATTGCATCAATGACTATTTCAACAATGAAAAGAAGGAACCAAACAAAAGTCCCCGTACTTCATAAGGTTGCACAGTAAGTGTCATCAATCACCCTAAGGGGGCCTTTGGTTCAGGAAATTTTTTTGGAATAGTAGAGAAATGAGATAGATAGAGAAATAATTGGAAAGATAGATAAAGTGAGATAGGTAGAAAAATGTAAAAAAAAGTTGTTTGGTGGGGAAAAACTTTACTGGGAAAATTAGGTAGCTTTATGAAATCAACAGTGCATTAAAAGCCAGATAACTAGTTTTCCGAAAAATCCCACCTTCAAATTGGGTTTCTAAACAGTGCGGATATCTATGTTTCTCATAAATCCAGACAAATTGGATAGATGGGTTTTTGGTGAAAAACGTTGAAACAAACATGGTGTTTCAAAAAGCCATACTTGAGAAAGATAGATATCCGCTGAAAAGCTCCCAACAAAACACCACCTAAAACTCCCCACACGATGTATGGCTTTACCTGTCAACTTTTGAATGTTTAACACGAAATAAATATATTAAATATATAGGGCAGGATCTATTGAGCTGGAGAGCTCGTGGCAGGGAGAGACCGTCATTCATAAGTTAAGTGAGCAACGACGTTAAATGGCCTTAGACATGATAATTAAACCCAAAACTTTAAGACATTAGGTGCATAAGTCATTCTACTTATATGATACTTATTTAATTCATTCATAACCAATATGAGTCTTCACTAACTCACACTTAGATCCCCAACATCTCCCTCTCAAGGGTGAGTCCTAGACTCACATTCTTTTCCCTTCAAGGATAAGCTTTTTCGAGTATTCATGGAGTTCATCAAAGTTTGACTTCTCATCAAACATTTCCTCTTCCATCAAAGCTTGGCTATACTTAATAAGACCTTGACTTTCCATATCTTTAAATACTCGAATCACGATAGGCCAATCCACCATTGGCTTTGATACCACTTTGTTGGGGGCCAACAAATAAAGCAAGTGCAAATTGAAGTAAGCAACTTAGAAATCAAATAAAGACAACGGCGAAAAATAAATGGCACCAAGATTTTCTAAGTGGAAAACCCAATATGGGAAGAAAAATCACGGGACCTTTATCAGAGTCCACCCAAATCTCAATTATCAATAATAAATAATAATGGGTACACATATATAATGTTATCTCTATAAAACAATAGAGGAATCCAACAACATCATCAAATAGATGGAAATCAAGAGATAGAGTAAGGAGAAAAGTCACCAAAGAAGCTTCAACGGGGGAAACTGTTAGTATTTGGGTGTCCTAGAGACAATCTTATGATTAAATAAGGACAGAGATGTAGACCTTTTTAATATTGTCGCAAATAAATAAAAGCACTCTTTATCTTGTTTCATAATTATGTCTCGATATTAATATTAATATATTATGAATAACTTGATAAACCCCGTGGAATAAAATAGGTATCTCTTGAGTATCTGTGATGAGATCACAATCATGAGGATTTAAGAATACCGGATGTTTATTCCTAATTTTATGTTCCTAGTCTAGAGATACTGAGAATAGGGTCAGTAATCTCGGGTAAGACTAGCACGACTTATCTATTTGTATATGGATACAAGGTATAGACCTCATGTGCTACAGATATGGAGATGTCTTAGCTAAAGTCGTGGGTGGACCTATACGGGTATAGCTTGCACTGAACGGACCCACAAAGAGACTCTATGAGGAACTCTCACAGAGAGTATCATTAGAGTAGTCTCTTTATATTTGGGTATGTCTTTCCTAAGACCAGAAGTTATTACCTAGACTGTGTTGCATGCTTTGATTGTGCACCTCGTCTGCCTGAAACATGGAGACTCATAGGTATACTGTTGGGCTTGTCCTGAAAGAACACATGGCTAGGGTGATAAGCTGAAGGAATTCGTCAAATCTTTGTGAGAGATTAGGTTATTTGTAAACCGGAGAAATCGGGATGACATTGACAGGGACTCAGGAATCTATGCATAGTAAAAGAGATCATGAGATGATCTGCCTTTAGAGTCTGTAAATTGAAGATTCCCTATTTCGAATAAAGCTTACCCTAAACCGCAGGGGTTGATACGCTTCCTTACCCTAGGTTTTATGGGAAGGTAACCGAGACGAAATGAAATATATACGGCAACCAAATATGTTTAATAGGATGATCAAATCATTAATCTAACTAGTTCAGGGGCAACAAAGCATTGCTAGTGCTCTGTGTTGTCATTAGATGGGTTGTGGGCTTATTGGACCCAAGCCCATTTATGTCAGTGGCTAAGTTGGACCTAATGGGTCACACACAAACACCTAATTGTCTAGATGCTCTAGCATTAAAGGTATTGGACCTAATAATAGTTATTAGCCCAAGAAGTTGTTTGGTACTCCACCTAAAGGGGTGGAGGGCGCATGGTTCATTGTAATGGGCTTGGATAGTCCAAGACATTACTAATTAATTTAATTAGTTAAATTAATTATCAAACATTTAAATTTTGAATTTTGGAATTCGAAATTTGAATTTTGAAATTTTGAATTTTGAATTTGAATTTCGAAATTCGAATTTTGAATTTGAAATTTGAAATTTGAAATTTGAAATTTGAAATTTGGATTTTGAATTCGAATTTTGAATTTTGAAATTTGAAAATTTGAATTTTGAATTTTGAATTTGAATTTTAAATTTGAATGTTTGAACATTTGAATTTGAATATTTGAATGTTTGAATTCAAATATTTGAATTTGAATTTGAATTTGAATTGCCTATGAAAGGTTGTTTTATAACAAAAGGATAAGATGAGATCTTGTTGGAACAAATCACTAGTATCATGAGAGAATCTTTTGGACAAGATCCAAGGCCATATATGGCTCTGATTTGGGTTGTTGGTGAGCAAGATTTGCTCATCAAAATCAGCTCCAGAAGATTCAGTCAGTTGGGAGAAAATCTGAGTGAGTTGATTCAAATTTGAATGCAACTACTCAGATGTATCTGGTCACCTTTTTGGGCTATATGGGGCGCACCATATAGCTGATCTTATGAAGATTTCTGATCAGAATTTTGAATAGGTTTTGAACCAATTCTCAAGAAAATATTCTAGGAGACTGTTAGCAATCTTTAAAATAAAACAGCTCCACTTCTCTCTCTCCTATCTGGCGCCTAATGATCAGATTTTTAGGAGAAAAATCTGATTGGTATTTTATTTTAAATACTCTCCTCTTATGTGTCTAAGTGTTCAGTTGTTCCTCCAAGGGTTTTTCTGAAAACCTAGCCTATTCTCTCCTCTCTCCTGCGCCACTTGTGAAGCTTTCACATTGAGAGCTTCACTCTTTCAAACACTTTCACCTAGCCTCCATCTTCACACATAGAGCGCCTAGCAAGCCTCTTTGTGGTGATCATTCGGTGGCTTCACAAGAAGGAGTTCTTGCACCTAGACGAGTGGGTGGTGTGGATCAACGTTAGAGGGTCTGAACCCTTCAGACCTGCCTTGATCATCTGGTGATTTCACGAACAAGGTAACATTATGCTTTCCTAAAGCATGATCTTGATGTGCATGTATATTCCGCAAAGAAAATTTTTGTTTTTCCCTCTTGCATGCATCGGCCTTCAAGGCCATTTCGAACTTTCAAGTGGTATCAGAGCCCGGTTGCTTTACCATCGACGGGTGATGGTACCTTGTTTGTGATCATATTTTTCACGGTTAAAATCTCTTTAAAGGTTAAAGCTTCAATTTTTTATGATGGATTCTAATTTACAATACTTTAAACGATTAAAGTTTTCGTTTTTATGAACATGTTATTTCGAATGCCATGTTCATGCATCCATTCATATTCATGGTTGTCTTTTTCTTTATAAAAGTTTTAAAATGACGCACCTTTTTGAAGGGTGGAGTTCGACCATGAAAGGTGTTTTGAACACCTTGATTGTTTTCTTATTTTTTCTCCATGAATTGTTTCATGAGCATGCAATTAAATTTTTCGAAAATTAATCTCATATACATGAGTATATGGTTCGGCCATTAAGTGTTGATGGCTATATGCATGATTTAATTTTGTGTTCTTTGAGAAAGAGTCAACAAAATTAGAATTATATTAATTGTTATATAATTCGGCCAATTGAAAAATTAAGGAAAATTTTAAATTTTAAATATGTTTTGATAATTAATTCTTAAATATCAAGACATACGTGAAAAATATATATTATGTGATAATATTTTGTACTTGTGAGTTGTCTAACATTTCAGGTGCAAAAGAGGAAGGGGATGGTCATGGTGCCCGGAATTTGAAATTTCAAATTTAAATTAATGTGTAATTTTGGGCTCTTTTAAAAGAGATGTAATTTGAATTTCAAATTTTGTAATTTAAATTTTGTATTTTAAATTTTGTCCCTCCAAGATGTTTTGGAGTTTCTTTAATTGTAATTAGAGAAATTAGGCTAGTGGCGTATAGACGACAAGAAGCCGAGGCTTGAGAAGCAAGATGGACAAAAGAGCGAGCACCATGACTATCTCAAAATAAAATTGTTTTATTTGCATGTATGTTATTATACGACTAGTATGCATGAGATAGAGTATCGCGATATGTATGCTTTATGGCTTATGACGTCTAGTATGCATGAGTTGGACTAAATCGCGTTTGTATGATTATTATGTAAGTCCAATTGCGACTAGTTTAAACTGTTAGATGTATGACATAGGTTACAACTAGCATGATAATATATTAATGCGTTTGATGAGACTTAATAAACCCTTAATAAAATGAACCCTTAAAAGGAATAAAATTATTAAGCGCATGATTACCTCCCACTACCAATATTACTCAAACCTCCTCTAAATAGTGGTGCTCTACAACCCAGTTGGGACCCACTGTTTCGTTGAGTAAGAGTAGTATTAGAAGTGTAAGACACTTGGGGTGTTGGTTAGTGCTTAACTGAGACATAAGCTGCAGGCCCAGCCGGGCTTATGTGCTTAGGGTAATAGCGCTAGGTTTGTTGCATGAGATGCACCACTAAGTGACAAGGAGTTGTCAACCTAATGTTAAGAAAGGGTATGAGATACCATTGATAAAGATCAATCCATTATTTAAATTAATCTTGTGGTCTCAGACGGGGGTTAAAATAAATAATCGCATTCTTAATCCCACTAAGGTAAATTCTAAAAGTAGAATAACCCTAAGTCAAAAGGAAGGGTCATTGACTTAGATAAAATAGTGAGAGGGGCAAATTAATAAAAGTGTTTAATAATTTGTTTTTACTACATGTCCAAATATTAATTAATTTTTATCTTTACATTTTTCAGTTAATTAGTATGACTAATACACTGTCAATGCGCTCCATACTTGATACGAACAAGCTGATCGGTCCAAATTTTATGGACTGGTATCGGAACCTAAGAATTGTTCTAAGGGCCGAAAAGATTGCTTACGTCCTAGATTCTGAATTACCCGTAGCTCCTAGGGAAGGGGAAGATGGGTTCGCGGAATTTGATTTCGAGGCCCACAAACAGCACATGGATGACAATGTGTTGGTTGTCTGCATCATGTTGGCATCCATGTCGCCTGAACTGCAAAAGCAGCATGAGCATATGGATGCTCCCTCTATTTTCTTACATCTCAAGGAGTTGTATGACATTAAAGGCATGCATGAGAGGTATGAGGCCTCAAGAGAATTGTTCTCTTGCAGGATGTCTAAGAGCATGTCTGTTGGCAGTCATGTTCTTAAGATGATCGGTCTGATTGAGAAGCTAGGAAATCTAGGCTTTATCATGGATGCCGAACTAAGTAATGACTTAGTGCTTAAGTAATGACTTAGTGCTCACCTCACTTCCACCTTCCTTTAGTCAATTTATCATGAATTACCACATGCATGAGATGCAAGTGAGCTTGCCTGAGTTGTTAAGTATGTTAACAACTGCTGAAGTGTCTATCAAGAAGGATAAGACACAAGCTCTTCTGATTGGTGGGCCTAGCAAGGCCAAGGGTAAGGGTAAGGGGCCTGCTAAAGGTGACTCCCTTAAGCCCAACGGAAAATCCAAGAAGAAGAAGGGCAACAAGAAGGGTAAGAAAGCATCCAAGGACAAAGGCGATGCTGAGTGCTTCCATTGTGGCAAGAAAGACCATTGGAAGAGGAACTGTCCAGACTACCTGAAGAGTGTGAAGGAAAAGAAGCATGGTGATGCTTCTACCTCAGGTATTTTCATGATTGAGATAAATTATTCATGTGCTAATCCTACTTCATGGGTATTGGATACCGGTTGTGGTTCTCACATCTGCAATATGTTGCAGGTACTTAGGAGCCCCAAGAGATTGGAGAGGAACGAGGTGGACCTCCACATTGGAAATGGAGCAAGGGTTGCTGCTCATTCTATTGGAGAAGCCGACCTCATTTTGCCTACGGGCCTTATTTTGCATTTGAATAAATGTCTTTATGTTCCAAGTATTTCTAGAAACATTATTTCAATTTCTTGTTTAGAACAAGATGGATTTATTTTCAGTATTAAGAATGATACATTTTCTATCATTATGAATGATATTGTTTATGGTACTGCTACCTTAATAAATGGATTGTATGTTCTGGAAATGGGAACTGAAATGCTCAAAATAGATGTGAAACGACCTAGGATGGATAATCAATCATATCTTTGGCAGTGTAGACTAGGGCACATAAATGAAACAAGATTGTCTAGGATGCATGCAAATGGATACCTAGATTCCTTGGATTTGGAATCCTATGGACAATGTGAATCTTGTCTAGCTGGGAAAATGACTTGTCACAAGCCCAAGGGGCTAGAAAGTCATAGGGCTAGTGAGTTATTAGAACTCATTCACACTGATGTTTGTGGGCCAATGTCTATAGAGGCTAGAGGAGGATACTCTTATTTCATTACCTTTACTGATGACAAATCAAGATTTGGGTACGTGTATGTAACACCCCGTATATATCCGGTAATGTTATCATAATATCGTATTAAGCTGCGCTTAATTAAAATGTGGAATTACTTTTTCTTTTCAATTATGATGCCATTAACATTACCAACTTGCTTAATAATCAATTAATAAAACATCGCCTGTATGTAATTGCAATAAAACAGCTAACTGAAATACCTCATAACATAGATAACAAAAGTGTGGCTCTAGTCACGGAACTACAACAACGTAGACCGGACCATCTAACAGTTTATACAACTCCAAACTACAAGTACTAACAGAAAGTGTCATGGACAATCCCTATGCTCACTCAAATAAGGCAACATGCCCAACATCAGTCTCAACAACAACACATCATAAATAGCGGAAGATATAAACAGCATCCAAATACAGTCATGCTAACAAATAAGCAGAAACAACAAAATCAGCTAAGCTCCAGCCTCCCGCCGCCTGAGGCATCAGTACCCATACTACCTGATCCTGAAATAAGCATTCCCCAAATGTGGGGTAAGATCTCTAATCTAGAAATCTCAGTAAGTCAGTGAGTCCTCAAGGATCTTCCACCCCAAGCTCACTTACATGTGCAATATAAGTTCAAAAGCAGTTTATCATTTATCATTTCTAAAACAATGCAATGCAGCAGATAATCATGCCATGTGTGTCAATACTAATCTACTAGCCAGAGACAGTGCAGGTATACGTCTATCACCTACACACCGTGCAAGTACCACTTGCATTCACCCCGGTACACCGTCTTGTATGGCGCTACATACTCAGGCTTCCCGTCAAGATGAAACAACACATGCATATTAAAAGCCATTACATGTAAAGTTCAATCAACATATCAAATATCCAAAAGCATGTACACAGTATGCATAAACCATACCCCCATGGGACATGGTGGAACCACAACATGGCTAAACCGAGGACACAAAAGCTTACCTTGCAAGCTAACTCCAAAAGCCAAGAGTCCACAGCTCAAAGTCCAAACACAGCAGATTCACAATCTGTTATGGACCAACAATACATCAACAACATGCACCACAAGCATACAATATTAAGACAACGCCTTTTCATTACGTTTTCAAGTCTTAAAGCTTCTAACAAAGCCACAAGCCCTTAATCCCATGATTCTGGCTTAATCCATTAAATACAGAAGTTCAACTTTATCAATCTAGGGTCCACAAACCCCCAATAGCCTACTGTACACACAGCACAACTACTGTTCTACGAAATCCCAGAATATCCGGATATTCCTCGGGACCATATCCGGATATGCAATATCCGGATATCTCATTGGACATATCCGGATAAGCAATATCCGGATATCCAGAATCCCATATCCGGATATCTATTATCCGGATACACAAAACCCATATCCGGATATCACATATCCGGATATTCATCGGGCACATATCCGGATATCTCACGACAGAATGCAGAAAATGCATTTCGTGAAGATATCCTTCCAAGGTTCCATTTTTAACACTTACTTACGTTAAAGCATGCATCTTTATACTGATTAAGGTCCACACCCCAGTTGGTTACTTGATTAACCCTTTAAACATGCAAAGATCACACCTTTAACCCATCAAAACACAAGCTCAAGGTAGGTACAACTCACCAAAGCTCAAAACAGAGGTTGGAGGTGCTCTTGGAGCTCACAACCAGCTCCCAAACTCTGACTTGGAGGAGTGCACGAAAATGCACAACAAGGTGGTTCCTTTCTTCCCAAAGATGACCACTTGGAGCTTCAACAACCAAGAACAAAACCTCTACACTCCAACCTACTAACTCAGCCCCCTCACAAGCCCAACACAGCCACCAACACTCAGAAAGGGACCAACAAAGCAGTCTCAAAGCTAGCACTCACCCTCACCAACTGTTTAGAAAGAAGGAACAAGCATCAAAGGTGATAACTTGGCCAAGAAATGAAGGGAATAGCAATGGAGCACTATTCTGGTCAGCCTCCACCAACACTCACGCTGGAAATTCTGTTTTCTAGGGCTATGTGCCCTTAAAATGGGTATTTATAGCCCAAGCCACTTAAACACACAGTATTAATGATGAACCCTTAGTTCATTAGGTTTTTAAGCATGAATTAATATTAATTTGTGTGATTAAATGGATGGAAAAGAGGTTAATGTCCTGGAAATCTCTCAAATACAAGTTCTGAAGCTTATGTTGAAAATTTACATTGTTTTTGTAGGGAAATGAAGCTCAAGAAGCAAAAGAGAGAAGGAAGAAGATTCTGAAGAATGGGAAAATTCTAAGTGTTGGGCGCTAAAACGCCCAAAACTGAGCGTTTTAGCGCCCTGTTGCACAAAAGATGCTGGTGCTGAACATTAAAACGCCCAAAACTG
Organism: Gastrolobium bilobum; assembly: GCF_033153095.1. Lineage (NCBI taxonomy): Eukaryota > Viridiplantae > Streptophyta > Magnoliopsida > Fabales > Fabaceae > Gastrolobium > Gastrolobium bilobum. The sequence goes on along the minus strand of NW_026895683.1, from coordinate 58,065 downwards.
AGCGTTTTAGCGCCTGAACATTAAAACGCCCAAAACTGAGCGTTTTAGCGCCCAAGACAGTTAAAAGCAGTTGGGCATCCGTCAAGATTGAGCGCTAAAACGTCCAGAAATGAGAGTTTTAGCGCCCATGTCAGTTTTCAGTTGTAATTTGTAAATTATAAAAGGACAAGGGGCCTTCACATTCTGACAGATATTCCAGATATCAGATCCAATCCTATAATCCTCTCATTCTGACTTTTCCCATCACACTAGGAGAAGGGAGATCAGATCAGGTCTTTCATAGATCTGATATGACTCCTCATTTTCTCTGACTTTCCAAATTCTTTAGGATTAGTTCTTGTAATAGTTAGTATTTCCTATGTAATTGTACTTGGAGATTGAAGACTCAACTATCATGTCAATGGAGTTTGATCTTTCTTCTCTTGTTTGTATTTCAATTATGTCTTAGTAGAGTCCTTTGTAGTCTGATTCAATGGAACTCAAGTTTGAATTTATAAATGGTTAATTAGATGTTTTGTTTATCTATTATATGATTGTATGAAGTTGTCTTGATTAATTCATCATGTTGAGGAATAGTGTAGAACAGACATGTTTACATTGTTTCTCTATTTTTGACAACTTCATCATCAGTGTTCTAGTAGTCAAGGGATTGATGCTAGGATTCTGATGTGATCTTAAGACCTTAGTAATTAATGCATGTATTAAGAAAGGAATCACCAAGGGATTGGGGTTTCTGATTAATGTGTCTATCAGGGTAGTAAGGGATTACATCTTGAGATGATAAGAAAAAGGTTGATCAACATCATATAGTAGATAATTCATAATGGAAATTGGTTCATCTATAAATTCATGTTTGAGGGAAAATGACATCTGACTACTTGTTTACATTATAATTTACATTTTATTTATTTATCAAGTTTTAATTCAATTCAGTGTAGTTTCTGGTGACAAGAAATCTATGCAATCTATGAACTTTTGTTTGATTCAACTCTAGTACATATGGTTAGTCAGTGCTTGACACAAATCCTCGTGGGAACGATCTTTACTTATCATTTTATTACTTGTACGACTAGTGCACTTGCTAGATCCGCAACAAGTTTTTGGCGCCGTTGCCGGGGATTTGTTCTTCAACATTGACAGACACCATTAATATTTGAGATTGAATCTTTTATTTTTCAGCAATTTAAATTTATGTGTGAATTTTTGTTCTTTCTGGTCCAGAGCGCTAAAACGTTCAGACGTGACCGTTTTAGCGCGATGCGACGCACATCAATGTGCACATGTCTCTGGAGAACAGCGCTAAAACGCTTGATTTCAACGTTTTAGCGCTGGTCCATTCATATGATTTACATGTTTCTGGGTAGTTTTCTCTTAGTTTTGTTTTGCTGTTAGTTTAGTTTTGTAATTCAGTTAAGTACATTGGGATATTCACTGTTTTTGCATGATGCACATTATGATAGTACTGATGCTATTGGTTTATAAATGAATGTGTTTCAGTGATCCATTGCTGTTTCAGATTTGAATTAGTTGCTGGGGACAGCAACGTTTAAATCTGGGAATTGGGTGTGAATGAATGGCATGCAAACATCATGGAGATGTCACACAAATTGATGAGCCAAAACAGGGAAATATCTCAATCTTTTTCATTTTGTTTTTGGGCCCAAGCCCATTTATGTCAGTGGCTAAGTTGGACCTAATGGGTCACACACAAACACCTAATTGTCAAGATGCTCTAGTATTAAAGGTATTGGGCCTAATAATAGTTATTAGCCCAAGAAGTTGTTTGGAACTCCACCTAAAGGGGTGGAGGGCGCATGGTTCATTGTAATGGGCTTGGATAGTCCAAGACATTACTAATTAATTTAATTAGTTAAATTAATTATCAAACATTTAAATTTTGAATTTTGGAATTCGAAATTTGAATTTTGAAATTTTGAATTTTGGATTTGAATTTCGAAATTCGAATTTTGAATTTGAAATTTGAAATTTGAAAATTTAATTTTGAATTCGAATTTTGAAATTTGAATTTTGAAATTTGAAAATTTGAATTTTGAATTTGAATTTTAAATTTGAATGTTTGAACATTTGAATTTGAATATTTGAATGTTTGAATTCAAATATTTGAATTTGAATTTGAATTTGAATTTGAATTGCCTATGAAAGGTTGTTTCATAACAAAAGGATAAGATGAGATCTTGTTGGAACAAATCACTAGTATCGTGAGAGAATCTTTTGTACAAGATCCAAGGCCATATATGGCGCTGATTTGGGTTGTTGGTGAGCAAGATTTGCTCATCAAAATTAGCTCCAGAAGATTCAGTCAGTTGGGAGAAAATCTGAGTGAGTTGATTCAAATTTGAATGCAACTACTCAGATGTATCTGGTCACCTTTTTGGGCTATATGGGGCGCACCATATAGCTGATCTTATGAAGATTTCTGATCAGAATTTTGAATAGGTTTTGAACCAATTCTCAAGAGAATATTCTAGGAGACTGTTAGCAATTTTTGAAATAAAACAGCTCCACTTCTCTCTCTCCTATCTGGCGCCTAATGATCAGATTTTTAGGAGAAAAATCTGATTAGTATTTTATTTTAAATACTCTCCTCTTATGTGCCTAAGTGTTCAGTTGTTCCTCCAAGGGTTTTTCTGAAAACCTAGCCTATTCTATCCTCTCTCCTGCGCCACTTGTGAAGCTTTCACGTTGAGAGCTTCACTCTTTCAAACACTTTCACCTAGCCTCCATCTTCACACATAGAGCGCCTAGCAAGCCTCTTTGTGGTGATCATTCGGTGGCTTCACAAGAAGGAGTTCTTGCACCTAGACGAGTGGGTGGTGTGGATCAACGTTAGAAGGTCTGAACCCTTCTGACCTGCCTTGATCATCTGGTGATTTCACGAACAAGGTAACATTATGCTTTCCTAAAGCATGATCTTGATGTGCATGTATATTCGGCAAAGAAAAATTTTGTTTTTCCCTCTTGCATGCATCAGCCTTCAAGGCCATTTCGAACTTTCAGAAACCAGATCTGTGGCTCTAGAGATCTCCAAACCGCAAAGTGATCGGTGGATGTGAAGTAATAGATGCCACGAACACTTTCTTCAAATCTGAGCTCATTCTGATGAAGTCTCACGTTGGATCTGCTGGAGAAAACCCTCTTTCTCTCCTCTCTTTTCTAATCTCTACTCGCGATGCTCTCTCTATTTTTCCTTTCGCTGCTTATATATGCTCTGTCGCTATCTTTCTTCTTTATTTCTTCTTTCTACTACTTTTTCCCTCTCTCTCTTTTTTCTTTTGTTGACAAATGGGCCATGGGCCCCACCATTAATTTTGAGGGTCCAACAATCTCCCCCTCCATGTTCATGAAGGAGCAAACCACGATCTAACTCTTTATTTGGAGCCCATATGTGCAAACTCCTTACACAACTCAAACTTCTCTTGAGTAATAATTTTTGTCAACATGTATGAGGTATTCTTGTCAGTGTAAATCTTCTCAATCTTTAGTAAATCATCATCCACTACTTCACGTAGCCAATGGTATCTCACATCAATATACTTTATGCGAGAATGATAAGTTGAATGCTTGCTCAAGTCAATAGCACTCTGACTTTCATATTAGATCACATATTCATCCTGCTTGAATCCCAAGTCTTAGAGAAATCTTTTCAACCACAACATCTATTTCACAGCTTCTGTAGCGGCGATGTACTCAGTCTCAGTTGTAGATAATGCAACACATTTCTGCAGTTTAGACTACCAAGACACAGCTCCCCTGCAAAAGTAAACAAGTACCCGGAGTTAGACTTCCTATAATCAAGGTTACCCGCCATATCAGAATTTGTCTACTCTTCCAAGATTGGATTTGCGCCACCAAAAGATAAGCACTGCTTAGATCTTCCTCTCAAATATTTGAAGATCCACTTCGCAGTTTCTCAATGATCTCTACTTGGATCATCAAGAAAGCTGCTCACCATACTAACTATATCAGGTTGTGTACAAACCATAGCATCCATAAGACTACCAATTGCAGATGAGTATGGAATAGATGACATGTTATCTTTTTCCTCCTTTATAGATGGATATGACTTCTTACTCAGTTTAAAGTGACTGCAAGAGGTGTGCTAACTAGTTTAGCACTCTTCATATTGAACCTTTCAAGCACCTGCTCAACAAATTTTTCCTACGACAACCATAGCTTCTTAGCTTTCCTATCACGAACAATTCTCATGCCCAAAATTTGCGTAGTTGTCCTTCATATCAAAGGCCTTGAACAATTGTTCTTTCAATTTTTTGATTATACTGGCATCTTGTTCAACAATCATCATATCATCAACATATAGCAAAAGCGTAATTCAGGGAACTTGCTAAAGTATACACAAGGATTTGCATGAGTTCTTTTATATCAAAGCTCCTTCATGAGCAAATCAAACTTCTTGTACCACTATCGCGATGCCTGCTTCAAGCTATAAAGGCTCTTCTTCAATATGCAAATCACGTGTTCTTTTCCTTTGACTTCAAAACCTTAAGGTTGCACCATATAAATTTCTTCATCTAAATTACCATGAAGAAATGCAGTCTTCACATCTAATTGCTAAACCTCAAGATCCAAGTTAGCTGCTAAACCTAGAAATGCTCGAATGGTGCCATTATAGGAGAAAATGACCATGAAGAGTATGTTGATCATTATAGTTGGCAGTGGATTATATTGATGATGAGATCATTGAGCAAGGGGAACATCCCTTACAGGAAGAGCTTGTAGAACTACAGATCAGGTGGTTCATAAAAGAACATCAACCATCATAGAGATATGTCACTTTTGAATATATTCTCCTTACTAATGAGGGGGAGCTTGAGTGCTTTCAGGAAGCAGTTATCCACAATGACAAAGACAATTGTATGCATGCTATGCGGGAGGAGATGACTTCCCTGCATAAGAACCACACTCATTTAAGAATAAGTGGAGACCCATGCATCTAATGCCTTAAAGTTTTGGGTTTGATTATGGTGTCTAAGCCCACTTAATATCGTTACTCACTTAGCCCATGGATGTCGTTCTTTCCCCGGTAGGAGCTCTCCCTGTCGGTCCAACAAGTGGTATCAGAGCCAATTGTGGATTGGCCTATGGTGATCTAAGTATTTGAAGATATGGAAAGCCAAGGTCTTGATGAGTGTGGACAAGCCTTGATGAAAGAACCAATGTTTGATGAAAAACTAAGTATTGATGAACCCCACAAATACTCGAAAAAGCTTAACCTTGAAGGGAAAGAATATAGGCCTAGACTCACACTTGAGGAGGAGATGTTGGGGAATCTAAGTGCGAATGTGTGAAGTCCCACATTAGTTAAGAATGGACTAAAGAGCATCATATAAATGGAATGACTCGTGCACCTAATGCCTTAAGATTTTGGATTTGATTGGGTGTCTTAAGCCCACTTAATGTCGTTGCTCACTTAGCCCATGGATGGTGATCTATCCTCGCCATGAGCTCCCCCTACTGGTCCAACATGATCAACTTATACCAATTCAAGAATAATAAGTTTTACACCAAATCTTTTCGTATATCTAATTATTATAATGTATTGGATCTCACTCATTAAATAATTATTAATTCCCAATAGATTACAACCGTTGGATTCATGGAAATCAACGTTAAATTTGATCCTATCCTTAAATATATTTTATGTAAAATCTTTATGCATGTCTTGCATAAATATTTATTATATGATTTAAATATTATATATTAATTATTCGAGTTTTTATATTAATATGTTTTCATGTGTAAATAATTAAACATGTGATTTAAATATCAATATACTTTTATGTTAAAAAAATTGTGTGATGTACATATTTCATGTGATTGATATATGAATATTCTTTCATGTAAATAATTAAAATAGCGAAAAAAATATGATTTATGTAGTACAGATCAAAACATCAAATAAAAGTTTATTTAACACTTTAAAGTAACTCATTCAATTGATGAATAACTTTAACCCTCATAATTTGATTGAGGCGAAGATTATTTATTAATAATTTTTTAATAGAAATATATTATAGTAACTATTTTTGGTGTGAAGAGTTGTTGCGTAAAATCGGCAAATGCACCGATCGTACCAAGTAATAAAATAGTGAGTAGAGATCGTCTCCACGAGGATTGAGGCACCAAATTTATTTTAACTATTCCTTTCTTATTGGATGAACAAAAGTTGGTTTTGAGAGTAATTGTGTTTGTGAAATTGTGAACTATTCAAGACTTGTGAACAATTGAGAGAATGATTTGAAAACTTTGAATAAAAGGTTTTTGAGAAAAATATTTAAAAAGCTATTGCAGTAAAGGACGCCAACACATTTTCGATCCCCACCTTGTAATATTAATTAATGTTTACATTTAATTACCCAATTGATCAAACAATTCACCATCTATTAATTAATTAGTTAAGCCCTAATCCCTTAGTGATCTTAACTTTATTAACCCTATTAGAATCCTAATCCCTTAGAAATCCTTTTCCAAGTTAATCCTTTAACCCAGTGAATTTTCCACGTTTGCAGTTCATGTAGCCTATCCCTAGTGCGTACATGAACTGTCATTTTCCCCTTGTCAGGAACTAGAATCCCAATATTCCTATTGAAAACCCTAACCCTCGCAATCCTAATAGAGTGATCAATTCTAAAAGAATTATAGATGAAGAACAGGATAAAATAAATCAATTGAAATAATTAAATATAAATTTAACCAAACTACAAGGGGTTCACATCAAGGGTTGTGACCCTTACCACAATAATAAAACTAGCCAGACATATTCATGTCTGACAATTCTAAGAATTGAAAAGAATTCATAAAATAAAATAATAAAACCAGAAAATTGGAGAAGAAGCTTGCTCTGCGTTCTGCCTCCGTCTTCCTCTCTGTGTAAAAGTTTCTCTTTCTCTTGAGGTCTGAGTCTCTATTTATAGAGTCTTTGACCTGGTGTAGAATCTTGATTGAATCCTTGTCGTAATCTCAGTGTGATCTGTCTCTGATTTAAAACAGATTTAATGCTGATTGACGCACCTCCCACGCCACTAGCGTGGGAGTTTTTCTTCAGAATCCTGGAGCTCCACGCAACTAGCGTGGTTTCCACGCTGCAAGCGTGGACTGATTGAGAGTCTGGCGCTACTAGCGTCAATGCCACACTAGTAGTCTGGTAGCTTCTACCTGTTTTTGATCTCTGGCGCTACTAGCGTGAATCCCACGCTAGTAGCGTGGATGCCTCTGGCTGAAAAGCTCCTTTCATGCTTTGAGCGTCATACCCACGCTGTGAGCGTGGGCCTTCAGTTTAGCCTTTTCCTTTTTAGCTCCAGTTTGTCTATTTTTCCTACGAAATCAACATAAAATCAATATGCAACCTCTGATTAAGATTTTGACAGATCAACAGTGATTATTGCCCTTTTTGCTTAAGATTTAATCAACATTCTTTCTTTTTTTGGCTTAGATGTCCTTATATGATGAATGCATATCAAGAGTGATCAATAATTTGCAAGTTCAGGATTAACTATTGATAGGTACTAGTAAGATGAAGACCAGGTAGGTCCCTTTGAGGTCAATCAAGGGTGAAGTGTGGTGATTTTTGTCGTGTAATGATGGAGAAAGAGCGATGTGTGACGTGTGAGGCTTCAGGAATGTGAAGGGGTTTGGTGACAATATGCAAGATGTGGAAAATATATTTTCATGTATAAATGTGTCTTTTAATAGGGGTGGCAATTCAATCTAGCGGGTTATGTTTGGGTCGACACGAATAACCCATTAATTTTAATTTTTGAATTACTTAAATAACCTCAAATTAATAAATAAAAGTGGAATAAGTGGGTAAATATATAATTATATAATTATTCATTTTAAATGGGTCGACACAAATACGAATACTCTTAACACGAACATGACACAATTTTTTGGGGTCATTTATCAGTCGACACGAATACGACATGAATATAAATATGGGTTGAGACGATCATGAAAATTTTGTGTCATGTTCAGGTTGTATTTATAATAACCCACATTATCAAGTTGCGTAAATGGAAATTATGTAAGAGTTTAAGGAGACTTATGCGCTTAAGAATACAATTCTTGCCATTCAAGTCATTTAGGGATCAAAATATAAATATGAAAAATGTAGGGGCCAAAGTGTAATTATGGGAAAGTTTAGGGACCAAATTGCAAATATACAAAAAATTTCCCTAACTTAATTATGATGTCATAATAAGGAAGTTTAGAAAATTTTATGGTATGAAAATGATGTCATTAAAAGCTAAATAATTTTATATATTAAGTTATAAATTAATAAGTTTCAAGGACCTATTAACAAAATTAGAAAGTTTAGGTCAATACTTTCGTCAAAGACTTTTCTTATATGACTATGAGACCTAGATATTTTTTGAAAAACTTTCTTCTTCCTTGTGAAAGCATGCCTGGTCGCCACCTCTATTGTTAGACAAGAGCAAAGCTTGAACTTCATCATTTCTCCATCAAAACACTTGGGTCCTTTGACAAAAGTTGGAGATTTTGACCTAACTAAGAAAACCCTATACTTAGTTTGCTTAGAAAATCCTTGTGTTAGGAGATTTGTCAACCTAAAGATTTCGTCCAACTTGAGTTCATGGAGCTATGGAAGAGCTTTGGTTCACTTTGGCTTGAAAACTTGATGCTAGCTTGATTTTGAGAAGTTTAATGGTGAGAAACCTAAGCTCACCATGTTATTTCTTGAAGATCTTAATTCTAGGTTATGGTGAATTTTGGATTTGATGATCATTGGTTTTAGTAGTGATTTTAATGTGGAATATGTTCATTTGTTATTCTAGTGTTGAATCCACCTAGTTTTGGTTGTTGAAAAGCTTAAAATCATGATGAATCCAGCTTGTAAAGTATGGCGCCATTCTTGTTTTTGGACATGGGAAGCTTGTTTGATTTTGGAATCAACTTCTAGTATTATTTCAAGTAATTACAAGGTGAGAAAGTCCTACTTTTCTTTAGTTTTCATGGTTGATTATACAATGTTGTCATTCTTGATGATTAGTATTAAATGGTCTTGACTTGAAATAGGCTTGAATTGGTAAGAATATATCTTGAGGAATGGTGTTTAAAGGAGGAAAAGTAATGATATAATCATTTGAACCATTGTTGGAATTATGGTTTAAGAATAAAGTAAGGTTATTGAGGTTTTGTGGAATATGTGAAAAGTGAATTATGATATGATTATGGATGTCTTTGTAAAATATGCAACGAAAGTATTCTTGATAAATGAAACGTAAGACAATCACCTTTGTACCAATTTCGAAATTTGATGCATGAATAAAGTGTTGAATTCATGTGACTTTAGTCTTGGAATTGGATTTGGATGGTGATTTCTTATTTGGTTGACTATGTATTGTTGAGCCAAGATATAGTTTGGTGGAAGACCAACTATTAGATCAATCTTTTGGTGAAAACATCAATTTTTGAACTTGTTAAGATTAGGGTGAGAATTTGAAATACATGCTTTAAGGGTATTCAAGTATTGATGTGATGTATTATATGTTATATGATTTGATGGAAATTGGAAGGTTTGAGCATATTGAATATGTTGTTATATATAAATGTTCAATTAATTAGATTATGTCTTGAATAGGTTACATAGGTGAGAATTACTTAGTGTGGATAAAATACTTGAATTTGAGTTCTTGAAGCTTCAAATATAGGTTAAGTTGTATAACTTAAGCTTCTTAGAAAAATGATGAATATTGGAGTGATGTTTCATGTATAATATAACACCTCGTAAATCTAAATATGAAATTATATGCTATAATGTGGGTTAAAAAGGAATGGATTAGTGAAAATCCAGAAATTAAGGCCAAACTTTGTGAAAAGGGCAAAATGGTAATTTACCAAACACGTATCCTTAGGCATTAAAAATTGAGTAGAAGACCTCAAATGATAAAAATAAGGCCGGAAATGGATTCAGGACGAAAAATCGAGTGAATAGGCAAGTTTTGAAAATTTTGATAAATAGTGATTTTACCGGTGTAAAAATACTGCGGTATAATGGTACCGATAAGAATGAAAATTTTATCAGTATTTTTAGGAAACAAAATATGATATGAACGAGAAAAATATGTAGGTTATGAATTTGTGGTTGAAATTGATGTTTGAATCAAAGTTAAATCGTGTGTGGGACCCGCCCCACCAAAAGTCACTTAAATCCCTTATTTTCTCTCTCTCCGTCACGCCTTTTCTTTCTCTCCTCTCTTTCCTTTCTTCTTCGACGGACAGCACCTCCATGGGTGGGAGGGGAGTTTGTTTTGATTGTTGCCAACTTGAAACCTAGCCATCAAATCAATAGAGTTCCAACATCAAAGTTGTTTGCATTGAGGTTGTGAGTATGTGTCCCTTCTTGAGAGAGTCTTGAAAGTGAGTGTGTGATGAGATCTTCCATGGTGAAGGGGTGGCGGTTTTGTGGATTTTGAGGGCCATTGATGGTGCTTTAGCTTGAGTGGAGGCTTGATTATCACTCCTTGGACCACTTGCAAGCTATTGGTGGTAAGGTTTCTCACCCTCACTTTGTTTTGGTGAGATCATAATAGTGATGAGGGTTTTGAAGTGGTATGTTGAGTGATGATAGTTAGGAGCTTCAAATGATATGTCTCCTTTGTAATAAAATGCTTAGAATGACAAATGATGATGATTGATGCAATAAAAATTATGGTGAATGGTAAATTTATAACTTAGGCAATTTTGTAATGAGTTTCAAGACTTTATGAAATTGGTATGTGTTGTAATTGAACAATTGAATCATGAACCATTGGTATATGTAAATAATAGGATTATATGATGAGTATAAGTGTTGAATTGGATTGAGAACCTTGTTGGATGATTCCTTGTAATTTTCGAACCATGTAGTGGGAAGGAAGAATTGAAGTGAAAATATGGTTTTAATCAATGGTTGATACATGGTTAGATGATGTAAAAATAATAAAGTTGATGTTATATGATCATGACTAGTGTTTAAATGAATGGCAGGTTGGTTTGATGTAGTGAAATTGAAAGGAGGAATGTTGGACGATTGGTGTGTGTGAGATTTCAACCATATTGAAGGAAATAAGGAAAATGATGTGAAAATGTGGTATAACCAATGAGTGATGCCTTAGTGCATAAATGGTGATTTAGTTTAATGACTAAAATGGTTGAAGTAATTGGAGTAAATGTAATTGGCCATTGGGCCTAAGTTGTTTTGTTGAGAATTATTGTATTTTGAAAGTGAATTGGTTGTCTTGAAATTGTATTGATGATCATGTTGATTGATCATTATAGGTTTCCTCTCTCGGACTCAATAGAGGAGAATTAAGCTTGGAGCTTACGTTGTGGAGCATGGGCTTCAAAGTTGAGGTAAACCTTTGGAACTTGGGTTTTATTCCCTCGTGTGTTCCACCACACCTAGTGGAAGGTTGTGGTTGGATTTGATGCCTTTGATTATGTATAAATGTATGTTCATGCATTATTGACATGATTGTGTGACATGCTTGGAGCATGTTGTGTGATAAAATTGTGATCTCTGGCCAGTAGATGTGTGTTGGTTTAGACTTCCGCTGGAGATATCCTTTGGGGATTCCGGTCGGGTTTTGCCGTGGAACCGACTCTGGGAGCGGTACCAGGATGATCCAAACGTGGGACTTCCGCTGGATAGGGCTCATGAGGAGTTCCAGTTGGGTTTTGCCATGGGGTCGTCTCAACCATGGGAGAGGCACCAGGAAGATTTCGGGAGTTATACGATGGGGTCCTTTAAGGGAATCCTGGTGTGGATGTCCTTGGATTTGTGCCCAGTTGTTGTTGTGTGATATTTGTATGTTATGCATTTTATATGATGATCATTGTATGCACATTGAGTGAGCCATGGGGTGGAGTGATCCTCTAGTACCCTTGGTTTACTGAGATATATTTGTATATCTCACCCCGCGTATGGGGACATCATTTCAGGTCCTGTTGAGCATGGTGGATTTTCGGGCAAGAAGCCCGCTTAGTGGAAGAGTATAGCGTGAGGATCATTTGGAGGGCCTAGCATGTTAGAAGATTCTGTTGAATATGCGTAGTATAGGATTTTATGCTTTGTATTTAGATTATGAATTTGTACATGTTGAAATGCCCTGCTGTGTATATTCATGACTAGATGTAGTCTTGCAAATAAATGATGTATAACTATGTTTTGATCCATTTGTATATTTGGGGTGAGCATGAGAACATGTCCATAGCCACCTATAATGTATTGGAAGCATGTAATGTAATGTAAAGGGCTTTAGGCCTAGTTCAAGATTGTATATGTGAATAATGTTAAAATGCATGCAAATGGACCTTATGATTGAAACCTAATCAATATAGTATAGGAATGATGAATTGTGATGGGTTGTAAGTGCCCCAAGGCTTGTTGGTCCTTGTGTGTGCCACCCATTTGATATATATATGTCTTGATGTCTTAGGTTGCTTTGGCAAAATTTGGGAAAGTTGTAAAAACAAAGGAGGTTCTGCCGAAATTTCTAAAATAAACCTAGTTGTTGCTAGCATTTCACTCTTTATATAATAGAATTGAACCCTTTGGCCTTCATGAAATTTTTAGGCTTTTCTCTTAGCTTTCCAATGAGACCGAGATTGTGTAAATTGGAGTTGTATAACTCAAGTTATGGGCAGAACACTATAGGAGGGTCAGATTTCATAAATTGAGCTTCTGTCTTCAAAGTAATCGATTACCAGAGATTGGTAATCGATTACCTAGTTCAGTAATCGATTACCAATCCTTGGTAATCGATTACCAGAAAACAGGGGAGCCCAATTTGAGGTTCTGACTTCTACAATAACCTTTGGTAATCGATTACCTCAAGGATGGTAATCGATTACCACTGTGTGAATATTTGAAAATGTGTTTTCTAAAAGCTAAAATGAATGGTATTGCTTATAGAGTTGATGTTGAGTATATTTTATGCTTCCGCGAGTTTTGCATTTACAATTATGGCGTTGTTTTAATTGATTACGGAAATGGTTAATGTTTAAAGAAAGGAATGTAATAAAAGAAAAAGTTTACCCGTAATTTAATTAACTCAATTACTGTGATTGTAACTGCGCTTAATACCATATGCAATGATAACATTACCGGTACGTAACGGGCTGTTACATATAACATATGTTTATGATTATATCCATGCTCTTTGACATAGGTTTTCATAGTGTCAACTATGAGGATTGGTTACTTGGATACCAAGGAAGCTTGACAAGAAAAGGCATATAGTAAAGGTAAACTTTTGGACTTTGAGGTTAGTCCCCTTTGTTGTTCCACCATGCTTCTTTGGGAGTAGTGGTTGATTAATGACTGTGTATGGTGGTAATAGATCATAGCATGATGACATATTGATCAATGATATTTGATGTGATGACATATTAATCAATGATATTTGATATGATGACTTATAATAAATGATGTGATGATTTGATATTTTTTGATTTGTATAGTGGTGGATGGATAAAGTAATGGACTATTTCATTTGATCAGTATATATATATATATATATATATATATATATATATATATATATATAGAGAGAGAGAAAGAAAGAGAGAGAAAGAGAGAGAGAGAGAAACATTTCTCGAGCAGCTGGAGATAAGTTTATCTCTGGTCAACCCAAAACTACGTCGTTTTATTTATTTATTTCCTTATATTAATTGATTTTTCTTTGAATGGTTATGATTTCCTTTTTCTCTCTATTCCTTTATCATCGTTGATTCATCTTTGTACGGTTATGATTTAGTAGCCGGAGATAAAGATATCTCAAGCAGCTTGAGAAACGATAAGCCCATATATATGTGTGTGTGTGTGTGTGTGTGTGTGTGTGTGTGTGTGTGTGTGTGTGTGTGTGTGTGTGTGTGTGTGTGTGTGTGTGTGTGTGTGTACCACTGTTACTATTGCGACAGATGCCTCACGTGTTTGAGCTCAAAACACACATTTTCCCGTTATATACGCATTTGATATATAAATTCCTTTAGTGCACGGTGGATGTGCACATTTGTCTCTTGGGAATTTCAGACGGACACTGAGTGTGCTGGATGCACGAGTGATCCTAGTGCATGGTGGGGTGCATATTTTGTCGTTATATACGGGACTACAAGCCGTTATATATGGGGATCATGATTTGATATTGTGACCAGGTATTTGATCGGGTATCATGATTGTACATTGTGACCAGGTAATATGATAGGATTATTTGACTGGATTATGTGATTGTATTCTATGAATGATTATATGATGTAATTATGCTATGTTTTTATCATTGTTGTTGCACATAAAGAAAACTTAAGGGTGAAGTGATCCTCCAAGAATCCTTAGTTTACTAAGATTATTATCTTATCCCGTGTTGGGGGATTACATTTCAAGTGTAACACCTCGTATATATTCGATAATGTTATCATACTACCGTATTAAGCTGCGCTTAATTAAAAATGCGGAATATCTTTTTCTTTCCAATTATGATGTCCTTATCATTACCAACTTGCTTATTAATCAATTAATAAAACATCGCCTGTATGTAATTGCAATAAAATAGCTAACTGAAATATCTCATAACATAGATAATATAAGTGTGTCTCTAGAAATCACGGGACTACCACAAGTAGGTCGGACCAACTAGCAGGTTATACAACTCCAATCTAAAAGTACTAACAGAAAGTGTCATGGACAATCCCCATGCTCACTCAAATAAGGCAACAAGCCCAACATCAGTCTCAACAACAACATAATCATAAATAGCGGAAAACATAAACATCATCCAAATCTAGTCATGGCAGCAATACAGCATAAATATCATAATCAGCTAAGCTCTGGCCTCCTGCCACCAGAGGCATCAGTCACCATACTACCTGAACCTGAAATAAGCATTCCACAAACATGGGGTGAGATCTCTAAACAAGAAATCTTAGTAAGACAAGGGGTCCTCACGGATCTTCCACCCCAAGCTCACTTACATGTGCAATATAAGTTTAAAAGCAGTTCATCAATATCATTTCTAAAACAGCGCAATGCAGCAGATAATCTTGTCATGTGTGTCAATTCTATTCTACTAGCCAGAGAAATGCAAGATTTATATACGCCAAATACCCACACATAGTGCAAGATGCCACTTGCATTCACCCCGGATCACCATATCGTATGACGCCATATACTCAGGTTTACCGTTAAGATGAAACAACACATGCATATTAAAAGCCATTACACATAAAGCTAACGGCATTTCAAATATTTAAAGCATGTAACACAGCATGCATATAACCACACCCCCATGGGACATGGTGGAACCACAACATGGCTAAACCGAGGACACGAAAGCTTACCTTGCAAGCTAACACCCAAAGCCAAGAGTCCACAGCTCAAAGTCCAAACACAGCAGATTCACAATCTGTTATGGACCAACAATATATCAATAACATGCACCGCAAGCATACAATATTAAGACAACGCCTTTCCATTACGTTTTACGTCTTAAGGCTTCTCACCAAGCCATAAGCCCTTAATCATACGATTCTGACTTACATTAAATAATTACTGAAGTTCAACTTCCTCAACTAGGATCCACAAACCCATAGATCAGTTCTGGATGAACAGTACCTCGCAAACCCAGAATATCTGGATATTCCTCGGGGACATATCCGGATATCCAATATCCGGATATCTCACAGGCGATATCCGGATATCAAATATCCGGATATCACTCTAGCAATATCCGGATATCAATATCCGGATATCCAGATCCCCATATCCGGATATTTCGCGACAGAATGCAGTTTCTGCATTTCGCGAAGATATCCTTTCAAGGTTCCATTTTTAACACTTTCAAACGTTAAAGCATGCATCTTTAGATTCATAGAGGTTCATACAACTGTTGCTTACTTGTTTAAGTCATTAAACATACCAAGACATCAACTTTAACCCATTAAACTCATGATCAAAGGTTAGACAACTCACCAAAGTCCAAAACAGCCAACCAAAGGTGCTCTTGGAGCTCACAAGTCAGCTTCAAGGTTCTGACTTTGGGGAGAACGAAAATGGACCAATAAAGCTTGATTCTTTCACACCAAATAGGCTTCTAGGAGCATCATCAAGTCATGACAAGACTCCCCCCTCAAGACTTATGAACTCAGCCCCAAAAACTCAACAAAACAAAGGCTCAAGTTCAGAAACAAAGTCTCTCACCCACTCCCAAGGCTTAGTCTCTCTTCCACAAAGAGTTTTGATGAAGGAAAGAGGTAGAAAATGGAACTCAAGGCTCACCAAAATGAAGAAGAATGCAGTAGCACACTAACACAAAACTGACCAGCCGCCCAACACTCAGAGAACAAAAGGAATGTCTAGGGTTTAGTGCCCAAAATGCATATATATAGCCACTAAAGCCTTTAACACACAGTATTAACTTTAATTGCTATGCTTAGCATTTTAATCCCAAACTTTTGATTCTTAACCTACTCAATTTTACAAGAATTATCATATTTTTCTTATAATTTTCGGAGCACCTTTTCGGTACGCGCTTTTCATAGCCAGTACCAGATTCTGGCACCTGTTTTCATTATTTTGACTTGAAACTCGTTTTACAAGTCTTACACATTATTCTAGTAATTATCATGCACTTATTATAATTTTTCGGGATACTTTTTCGGTACGCATTTATACCAACTAGCAGAACCGGTATCTGCACTTTTCTTCCGAAAAGCGACTTTCAGTATTATTACTCACTTACTATAATTATTAAAGCCTCATAATAATTATTAGGGTCAATTATGGAATCATTTCCTATTTTCTCATAATTTATTAATTAAATTCCTTAATTAATGATGCGGGTTCTTACATTCACCCCACCTTTTTAGGATTTTGTCCTCAAAATCAGAATATACCTGTCTTGGAAGTTGGGATACTGCCGGAGAAGCTCGTCCTCTCGCTCCCAGGTACACTCCTCAGGAGTTCTTCCTGACCATTGCACTTTGACCATCAGAATGATCTTGCTCCTCTGCTGCTTCTCGCCACGATCGAGAATCTTGAGTGGTCCTACGGGAGTCTTTAAGTTCTCCCGAACCTCCACATCATTCGGTTGCACCACGTGCGAAGGATCCGCTACATACTTCCGTAGCTGAGACACGTGAAACACGTCGTGAATGTTGCCTAGGTTCGGAGGCAAGGCAAGCCGGTAGACAACAGGCCCTACTCTACCAAGAATCTGGTATGGCCCAATAAACCGCGGGCTCAGCTTCCTCACTCCGAGTGTCCGTCCAACACCGGTGACAGGTGAAAGTCTCACAAACACGTGCTCACCCTCACTAAACTCCAGTGGACGATGCTTGACATTGTAGTAACTCTTCTGGCGATTCTGCGCCTGCTTCAACTTTTCCCTGATCATCCGGATCTGCAGGGTGGTATCTTGGACAAAGTCCAAGCCAAACAACTCACGATCCCCAACCTCAGACCAACAGGTAGGTGTACGACACCTTCTACCGTGGAGCGCCTCGTAGGGTGCCATGCCCAGGCTAGCATGGAAACTATTGTTATACGAAAACTCCACCAATGGAAGGTACCTATCCCATGCCGAGCCCTGCTCCAACGTGCAAGCCCGCAACATGTCCTCCAAGGTCTGAATAGTCCGCTTAGTCTGTCCATCAGTCTGAGGGTGATAGGTTGTACTCAGTCTCAACTGAGTCTCAAAAGCTCCCTGCAGCGCCTCCTAGAACCGAGATGTGAACTTCGGGTCCCTATCACTAATGATACTCTCGGGCACCTCGTGAAGCCTCACAATCTCGCGAACGTAAAGCTTGGCCAACTGCTCTATAGTGAAGCTCACCTTCACTGGAAGAAAATGGGCAGACTTCGTCAGTCTGTCCACAATGACCCATATCGAGTCACAGCCAACCTAAGTCTTTGGCAAACCCACAACGAAGTCCATAGAAATGCTCTCCCATTTCCACTCCAGAATCTCAAGAGGTTGAAGTTTACCAGTCGGCTTCTGGTGTTCAATCTTCACCTTCTGGCAGATCAAACACTTGGACACATACACAGCTATGTCCTTCTTCATTCCCGGCCACCAGAAATTCCTTTTCAAGTCTTGGAAAATATTTGTAGCACCAGGGTGAACAGTAAACTGTCCCTTATGGGCCTCCGCCATAACCTTTTCGGTCAAAGGACCTCGAGGAATCACCACACGCTTCTGAAACAACAGAAGTCCATCTTCATTCCAAGACACACTGTCTTGGTTCTTCACGTAGTCGAGGCACTCTCTCTGCACTTGCGCCTCTTGGATCTTCTCCATAAGTTCATTCCTGACTCTCACAGTCTCCATCTCGAGAAGTGCACCCCCAAACAAGGTTGTCACCTTCAGATCTCGAAACTTCTCTATGAGGTCGAAGTCACCCATCGTCAAACTGGATAGACTCACGGATTTCCGACTCAAAGCATCAGCTACCACATTCGCCTTGCCAGGATGGTACTTCAACTCAAAGTCGCAGTCCTTCAAAAACTCCATCCATATCCTCTGCCTCATGTTCAGCTCTTTCTGATAAAACAGATACTTCAAGGTCTTATGATCACTGAACACCGCAAACTGCATGCCTCATAGGTAATGCCTCCAAATCTTGAAAGCAAACACAATCGCAGCCAACTCCAAATCATGAGTCGGGTAGTTCTCCTCATGAGGCTTCAACTGCCTCGAAGAAAAAGCAACAGCTCTACCAGACTGCATCAACACACAGCCCAGCCCCTTTCCAGAAGCATCACAGTAAAGCTCAAACTGCTCCTCAGGATCAGGAAGGATCAACACAAGTGAAGTAGTCAACCTCTCCTTCAACTCTTGAAAGCAATCCTCACACCCGTGAGTCCACACAAATGGAGTCTCCTTTCGGGTAAGGCGAGTCAAAGAGAGAACCATCGTGGAGAAACCCTTGATGAACCTCCGATAGTAACCTGCCAAACCTAAGAAGCTCCTCACCTCCGAAACAGTCTTGGGCCTCTCCCAATCCAGTACGGCCTCAATCTTGTTGGGATCCACTGCAACTCCATCCGCTGAAATCACATGCCCCAGAAACTTGACTGATTTGAGCCAAAACTCACACTTAGAAGGCTTAGCATAAAGCTTTTTCTCCTTCAGCACTTGCAGAACAATCCTCAGATGCTCCGCATACTCCTCCTCAGTCTTGGAGTAAATCAGAATGTCATTAATGAAAAGGATCACAAACGGGTGGAAAATACTATTCATGTAATCCATGAACACTGCCGGCGCATTGGTGAGTCTAAACGGGATCACCAAAAACTCAAAGTGACCGTATCTCGAACGAAACGCGGTCTTAGGGACATCCTCCGGCTTCACCCGAATCTGATGGTATCCGGACCGGAGATCAATCTTGGAATACATGCAAGCACCCCTAAGCTGATCCAACAAATCATCAATCCGAGGAAGGGGATACTTGTTCTTGATCGTCACCTTGTTCAACTGCCTGTAGTCGGTGCACAATCGCATTGTCCCGTCCTTCTTCTTCACGAAGATGACCGGTGCTCCCCAAGGAGACACACTCGGCCGAATGAAATCTTTCGCTGAAAGATCTTCAATATGCTTCTTCAGCTCAGCCAACTCCAGTGGCGACATCCGATATGGAGCTAATGAAATCGGCCCCACACCAGGCAACAAATCAATGGAGAACTCTATCTCCCGCTGTGGCGGAAACTCAGGAATCTCCTTAGGAAACACCTCGAGGAATTCCCCCATCACAGGAATGCCAGTGATATCCTCATGTGTCCCACTCACCAAACCTCCCAACATGACATAACTAAATGCCCATGCTCTCAAGGCCTTCCTAGCCTGCAGCAATGAAATATATAACGAGGAACTAGCTGTGGAATCACACGGAGACATCACCACACGTTTTGCACAGCAATCAATCAGTGCACAGTTTCTAGACAACCAATCCATGCTCAGAATAATCTCCAAGTTGGCCATCAGCAATCCTATCAGATCTACCGAGAACTCACGGCCGTCCCACTGAAATGCTACATCGCGATGTACAGTGGTAGAATCACAAATTTCTCCGGTGACGCTAGTCATCCGCAACGGTGGAGAAAGCACAGACATGGGCAACTCAAGCCCCAAAGCAATCGGGGTAGCAACAAACGAATGCGTAGCCCCGGAATCAAACAATGCATCAATAGCAATACCACCAATAGACACAGTACCTCTAACAAGGTTCGGAGCGCGGTCCGACTGCTGCCTATCCAAGGTGTACACACGTCCAACCGAAGGTGCCGAAGTAGAAGCCATCGAAACCATCTGCAAAGGAACTGCCTGAATAGCTGCAGCTCTTGCCATCGATGACAGACAGTCTCTAGAGAAGTGGCCCTCCTTGCCACACTGGAAACAGATCAACTGACCCGAAGCACAATGACCAGCATGCTCCTTTCTGTACCCCGCACATCTCGGAGTGGAAGGAGGCCTAGCAAAGCTCCCCTGCTTATTAGGATCATGCTTGCAATAGTAGCAGGCATCAAGGAGTTGGAATATTCATTTTGATGAAGTTGTTAGGAGTAATGGTTTCATCAAGAATGAGGATGAACCTTGTGTTTACAGGAAGGTTAGTGGGAGTAATGTTGTCTTCCTGGTGCTTTATGTAGATAACATATTACTTATAGTAAATGACATCCCCACATTACAAACAACGAAAGATTGGCTTTCAGAAAATTTCACTATGAAGGATTTGGTAGAAGCGGCCTTTATACTTGGTATAAAAATCTATAGAGATGGATCCAACAGGCTGATGGGTTTATCTCAATCCATGTGTGTTGACAAGATGCTAAAGAGGTTTAGCATGGAAGGGTCGAAAATGGGTTTCTTCCCGTCAGTCATGGGGTACATCTTTCAAAGGCTATGTGTCCTAAGTCACAGCCTGAGAAGGATCGCATGAATGGAATTCCATACGCTACAGCTATTGGATCCATCATGTATGCCATGATATGTACGAGACCAGATGTCTCATATGCTTTGAGCATTACGAGTAGATACCAGTCTGACCCTGGAGAGGGTCACTGGACAGCAGTCAAGACCATCCTTAAGTACTTAAGAAGAACTAATGATGCGTTTCTGGTCTATGGTGGGGTTGATGAGCTAACAGTGAAAGGGTTCACTGATGCCAGCTTTCAGAGTGACAAAGATGACTGCAAGTCATAGTCAGGGTTCGCATTCACCTTAAATGGTGGGGCGGTATCTTGGAAGAGTTTCAAGCAGGAGACAACAGTAGATTCAACGACAGAAGGTGAATACATAGCTGCTTCAGAAGCGGCTAAGGAGGCCGTGTGGATCAAAAAGTTCATATCTGAACTAAGGGTGGTTCCAAGCGTAGATGAGCCCATACAGTTGCTTTGCGAAAGCATTGGAACCATTGCGCAGTCAAAGGAACCTAGGTCTCATCAAAGATCTAAACACGTGCTCCGCAGATATCACCTGATTAGAGTGATCAATGATAGGAAGGATGTAACGATGGATTATGTTCCCACAGATAATAACCTAGCCGATTCTCTGACAAAGGTTGTTTCTCAGAGAAAACATGATAGTCATTATGAGGCTTTAGGTATACAACTTAGGTCAGATTGGCTCTAGGCCAAGTGGGAGCTTGTTAGTATATGGATGTCCTAGATACAATCTTTTGATTAGATTAGGACATATGTGGACCTTTTATATTGTCGCAAATAAATAAAAGCACTCTTTATCCTGTTTCATATTTTGTCTCAATATTATTGTTAATATTTTATATGAGTAAATGGATAAACCCCTTGGAATAGAACAGGTATCTCTTGAGTATCTGTGATGAGATCACGATCATGAGGATTCAAGGATACCACACGTTTATTCCTAATTTTATGTTCCTAGTCTAGACACTCTAAGAATGGGGATCAGTGATCTCGGTTAAGACTAGCACGACTTATCTACTTGTATTTGGATACAAGGTAAAGACCTCATGTGCTACAGATATGGAGATGTCTTAGCTAAAGTCGTGGAAGGACCTATAAAGGTATAGCTCGCACTGAACAGACCCACAAAAAGACTCTATGAGGAAATCTCACAGATAGTATCATTAGAGTAGTCTCTTTATATTTGGGTATGTCTTTCCTTAGACCAGAAGTTATTACCTAGACTATGTTCTAGAAGGCATGCTTTGATTGTATACCTCGTCTGCCTGAAACATGGAGACTCATAGGTACACTATTGGACTTGTCCTAAAAGAGCACAGGGCTAGGGTGATAAGCTGAAGGAATTCGTCAAATCTCTGTGAGAGATTAGGTTATCTATAAACCGGAGAAATCGGGATGACATTTACAAGGACTCGGGAATCTATGCATAGTAAAAGAGATCATGAGATGATCTGCCTTTAGAGTCAGTAAGTTGAAGATTCCCTATTTCGAATAAAGCTTACCCTAAACCGCAAGGGTTGATACATTTCCTTACCCTAGGTTTAATTGGAAGGTAACCGAGACAAAAGGAAATATATACGGCAACCAAATATGTGTAATAGGATGATCAAGTCATTAATCTAACTGGCTCTAGGGCAACAAAGCATTGCTAGTGCTCTGTGTTGTCATTAGATGGGTTGTGGGCTTGTTAGGCCCAAGCCCGTTTATGTCAGTAGCTATGTTGGGCCTAATGGGTCACACACTAACACCTTATTGTCATGATGATATAGCATTAAAGGTATTGGGCCTAATAATGGTTGTTAGCCCAAGATGAAGTTTGGAAGCCCACCTAAGAGGGAGAGGGCGCATGGTATGGTTAATGGGCTTGGATGGTCCAAGACATTACTAATTAATTTAATTGGTTAAATTAATTATCAAATATTTAAATTTTTAATTTTGAATTTGAATTTTGAATTTTGAATTTGAATTTGAATTTGAATTTTGAAATTTGAATTTTGAATTTGAATTTAGAATTTAGATGTTTGAACGTTTGAATTTAAATGGTTGAATTCGAATTCGAATTGGCTATGAAAAGTTGTTTCATAACAAAAGGATAAGATGAGATCTTGTTGGAACAAATCCCTTGTATCAAGAGAAGATCTATGGAGATCTCCAAGGGCTGATTTGGGGCACCACTTTGGATGGATGATGAGTGTCATCTAGTCAACCAAACAAGCTCCAATCAGATTTGGTTGGTTGAGAGAATCAGTGAGTGAGTTGGTTCAAATTTGAATGCAACTGCTCAACGAATCTGGACCCCTTTTGGCGTTGAATATGGGCGCATAATGGCTGGCCATATGATGGCCATTGGATCAGAATTTTGACTAGGTAGAGACCTAGTCTCATGAGGATTCAAAGGTAGGTTGTTGGGAATTTTGAATTGCAAACAACTCCACCTTTCTCTCCTCTCTTGTGCGCCACCTACATCATTGATTTAAGTGAAAAATCTGATTTGATTGAAAAACTCTCTCACTCTCTTGTGCGCATACTAGGGGTAAGTTATCCTTAAGGTTTTCAAAAAGGACCTAGCCAATTCTACTCCAATCCATTCCCACTCTTGTGAAGTTTTCATGCTGAAGACTTCACTCTTCTAAACAGATTTACCTAGCCTCCTTCTTCACCTATTGAGCGCATAGCAAGGCTCTTTGTGGTGGTCAATTGGTGGCTTGACAAGAAGAGTTCTTGCATCTAGACGTGGGTGGTGTGGATCAACGTTAGAGGGTTTGAACCCTTCAAACCTGACAGTGATCTCCTTGCTGTTTGGATCACAAAAAAAGGTAACATCATGCTATCTTAAAGCATGAGTCTTGAATGCATGTGTAGTTCCGCTTGAAAAATTTTGTTTTTCTCTCTCACATGTTTCGGCCTTCAAGGCCATTTAACTTTCAAGGGGCAGGATATTCTTACACCGTGTAAGAGTTAGAAGTCTTACACTCAATCTTGATCATTGATCCACTTGTATCCAATGGCTCACATTACTAAAAAATTAAAGCCCCTAGATATAAGTTGGATCAGCGGACAAGATTAAGAGCGTAACTTACACTGGTGTAAAATGATCCTGACCCATTGATAAACCCTTGGTTCATTAGGTTTTTAAGCATGAATTAATATCAATTTGTGTGATTAAATGGATGGAAAAGAGGTTAATGTCCTGGAAATCTCTCAAGTACAAGTTCTGAAAGCTTTGTGGAAAATTTACATTGTCTTGTAGGGAAATGAAGCTCAAGGAGCAGCAGAGAGAAAGAAGAAGATTCTGAAGAAAGGGAGAATGCTCAAGTGTTGAGTGCTAAAACGTCCACACAGAACGTTTTAGCGTGCTGCTGCAAACTGAAGACAAAAGTTGCTGGTGCCGAGCGCTAAAACGTCTAACACTGACATTTTAGTGCGATGCTGTTGGAAACGTTTCTGGTCTTGGGCGCTAAAACGTCCAACACTGACATTTTAGTGCGATGTTGTTGGAAACGTTTCTGGTCTTGGGCGCTAAAACCTCCTGATCAAACGTTTTAGCGCTCTGATGTGGGAAAAGACTCTGGTATTGAACGCTAAAACGTCCAAGTCAAACGTTTTAGCGTTGGAATCAGTTAAAAGCAGTTGGCCATCCGTCAAATATGGACGCTAAAATGCCCATCAATGAACGTTTTAGCGCCCATGGCAATTTTCAGTTGTATTTTGTAACTCTATAAAAGGCAAGGGCCTTCAGATCCCATCCCATATATCCTATCTCAGATCTCATATTCCATCACACTAGGAGAGGGGAGATCAGATCAGACTTTTCATAGATCTGATCTTATTCCTTATTCTCTGAATTTCAAAATTCCTTAGGATTAGTTTATGTAATAGTTAGTACTTCTTTATGTAATTGTACTTGAAGATTGAAGACTCAATTATCATGACAATGGAGTTTGATCTTTCTTCTTCTCTTGTTTATATTTTCATTATGTCTAAGTAGAGTTCTTTGTAGTCTGATTCAATGGAACTCAAGTTTGAATTTATGAATGGTTAATTACATGTCTTGTTTATTTATTATGTGATTTGTATGAAGTTGTCTTGATTAATTCTTCATGTTAAAGAATAGTGTAGAACAAACATGTTTACATTGTTTCTATATTTGATAACTTCATCATTAGTGTTCTAGTTGTCAAGACATTGATGCTAGGATTCTGATGTGGTCTTAAGACCTTAGTGATTAATGCATGTATTAAGAAAGGAATCACCAAGACATTGGGGTTTCTGATTAATGTATCTATTAGGGTAGTAAGACATTACATCTTGATGATAAGAAAAAAGTTGATCAACATCACATAGTAGGTAATTCATTATGGAAATTGGTTCATCCATAAATTCATGCTTGAGAGAAATTGACATCTGACTACTTGTTTAGATTATAGTCACATTCTATTTGTTTATCAAGTTTTTATGCAATTCAACTAAATTTCTGGTGACAAGAAATCTATGCAAACAAATATCTTTCATTTGATTCAACTTAAGTATATATGGGTAGTCAGTGCTTGAACACAAATCCTCGTGGGAACGATCTTTACTCATCATTTTATTACTTGTTTGACTAGTGCACTTGCTAAATCAACACCACCCATATATGTATATATATATATATATATATATATATTTATATATATATATATATATATATATATATATATATATATATATATATGCATGATGTAATGGTTCTCTCTCTCGGTAGTTGGAACATAAATGGAGTTTCTAAAATTTCAACCTGAGACCCACGCTTTTTAATTCTGTAATTGCATTGCTCGCTGACCACCTCGCTCTAGCGAGCAGGGGCAGCGAGAACTACAATGCTCGCTCAACTCCTCGCCCAAGCAAGCCTGGCCAGTGAGCACTTACTTAGCTCGCTCAAGCGAGCAGAGCTGTGAGCCTTGACCTGATAGTGTCTCTTAACTTTCTTTCTTTTTCTCACATCTGCCCAACGCTTATCATGTCTTAGTATGTATTTTCTCATATAATTCTAACAATGTGTACTTTCATAACTCATCATAAATCATGAGCAAATATCTCTATTTAACCTGGGCTCACTATTCTGTAATCTATCTGCCTTTTTCTATTTTGTACATTCTTGAATAATTAATGAAATCTCTTAATTATTCATGAAAATTTCATAATAATTATGATTAATCTTACTAATTTTATTTATGAGGGTTGAGGTGTTATAAGGTGGGTTATATTGGCAAAGTAAATATTTTACAAACTCTTTTAAACAATTAATTACTGTTGGATTAATTTATTCATCAATGGTTCTGATTAATTTTTCAATTCCACCCTGTCTCACGTGTCTTTCTCTTTACATCTATGAAATTCGGCCTCTCTCTTACCCTCTCTCACTCCTCCTATCAAGTCGCGCTTATCCATCGCAGTAGATTGTCTCATCTGCGTCCACCCGCTCCATCGCGATCATCTGCCACACATTATGTTCGTGTGTCGTCTCAGCCCTACCCATCACCCACCATCGTCGTGCCAGCCCTTGTGCGCATTTATTGCCGGTGGTCGATCTTGCTGCCAGCATTTCATACTTGTGCATGGTTGTTGTCTCCAGCTGACCTTGTTGCCACCATTACAGACCTGTGCATGTTTACTATTCACTGCCAGGTTCTTTCATTCATTGAATATTGTGTATTTCATTCTTTGTTTTAATTCTAACCAGAAATTTATTCTCTGCTATTAATTTATGTTTTAATATTTAATTTCATTTGTTTATTGTTAATTTTTATTTATACGACAATGGCTTAGAGAAGAAGACTTGACAAAAGAGTAACCAATAAAGAGTAAAACAAAACTAAGTTCCCCGTTTTGCTGTCAACAACTCTGTCTATGCTGAGAAAAGAAATGTTTCTTATGCCAGAAGAAGATGATAAGAGTACATCAGAAGATAATGTTAGTTTTTTGACATGCAAAATGATCTTTTTTGTTCTTCATAGCTTAGCCTTAGATGATGATGTTTTGTGAGAGTAATGAGGAATGGGCAGATGTTAGCTTCGTCAAATTTATTTACCACATATCCTGTGTGTATTAAAAGGCATGATGTTTTATTCTTGTCTTGCAGGAACTAACCTCTCCAATTTATATGTTGCAGATGTGTTGCCTTATCTTATATCCATGATAATTTGCTAATGCTACCAATTGCTATTTAAAAGACAATTATTTTTGTTGTTGTTGCTGCCATTATGATTTACTGCCTTTTTACATGTTGATGTTTTTGCTCCAATCTATAATTTTGATTCTCATCGGACATTAACTGAAGGGGATAGAAAGAGTGCTTTCAAATTCTTGGCAAGCTACATTTGATTGTTGATTTAAGCTAGCATATTAGCATTTCAAGTTGTCAACTTCATGTTATTACAACTTGTCCTTTCCAAGGATGTTGTCTTTCATATGTAAAGTACATTTATCTAAGATAGTATGCCAACTTGACTTCAATGAGACAAGAAAATAATGTGTAGGGTTTGGACCTTACACTCATTTGTACGCTAACAACATTAAGACAGAAAACAATATCTAATTTACTTAGTCTAGCAGATTTCTTACATGAACTTCGATATCCCCATCTCAAGTTTTACACGGCTCCTAACAATGATATCAACTATCAGCAGTCAATAGCCATTATAAGGATCAATATTGTAAAACTCATATTGACATTATAAGGATCAATATTGTAAAACTCATATTACCTTTCAACATAAAAGGTGTTCTCACTAAAAAAAAAATAAGATAGCATAGCGAATCTAATTATTTGTGGTACACAATACCCGCTAGATAATAAATGATCAAGAAGCTAAGCAATATGTAAACAACCTCCTCTCCACCCCTTTCTCCCAAAGAAAAAATAAAGAAGACAATAGGTTGTGCTACAGAGAAGGTAGCAGCGTAATATAAGCGTAATTTAACAAACAACTCTGGCAAAATATTCAAGAGACCAGTATGATACGAAAGCAACATAAATTATAGCGTGATAGATCCTAAGTCGTGTAGGAGTGAAAGGTTCGTAGATAATTGTTAAGAAATTCACAGCTGAAAGTATTTAAGACCTCAAAATTCAAAATGGTCAAAAACATGTCTCGTACATGTAGAAAACAATGCCACAAAGATAATTTTTACCATGAGGAGTAAATCTAAACATCAAGTGCCAGTGGAGGATATGTTGTGTTTCAATAATTTAACTGATATATAGCCTACTCCCAGTAGACCAAAAAGTTGAGTAAACATTAACATAAACCTGACATTGAATCGAATGCTAAATATATTTAAATTTCTTCAATTGCAAAAAGCAACTACAATTAATTAACAAGTTTTCAAATATAAGCAACACATGGATACTCAAACTTAGATTCGCTATGGCCCAAGTCTAGAATCTTCACAATGGAAAAGAATTCCAAAATCCAACAAACCAATAAATTGATAGCTAAAATCACTGTGATTACAGATATCAAAATCCTAGATAACCAAAGTCATTGTGAAGAATCTGACACTTGAATCCTGATAGTCAATAAAGAAATAAAAGGAAGAAGAAAATGAAGAGAAAGAATAAGAATGGACTAGCATTTGATACTCACTAACAAGAGAAAAAAATAAACAATGTGCATAACGTAATTACATCCGAGAGTTAAAATACAATAGAATTACATAATCACATTAGTACAGAGGATTTATAGGGGAATGGAATGGATACATTTCATGTATCAAGTATATGCAAGAATGGCTTTGGGAAAAAATACTGAAACAAGTCAAATGTTTTCTTGCTCATAATTCAACAGCACTTACTCTAGAAACTGTCACTGCCTTTGTCTATCTGCATTTAAACCATCCTGAAACAAGGTGATATTTTCTTCTTCAAAGAACCGCAAAGTTCGATGAAGTTGTTTCGTATGCAATTTGATGTCCTTTGTCAAGTCTTCTTCTCTAACCCATTGTCTTCTGAATAAAAAGTAACAGTAGACAAATGAAATTAAAAGTTAAAACATAAATTAACAATAGAGAATCAATTTCTAGTTAGAATTGAAACAAAGAACCAAATACACAAGATTCAATGAATCAAAGAACCTGGCAGTGAAAAGTAAACACGCACAGGTCTGTAATGGCAACAACAAGGTCGACTGTAGACAACAACCACGCATAGGTCTGAAACACCGATAAAGTTATCTACAGTGAATGCAAATAATTTATCTACATTCATTCTCAAAACGACGTCGTTTTGGGTTGAAAGATTAAAAAAAGATAATTATAAAAACTACTATAACCTTAGAATAAATTGTAATTACAAAAATACCTTGATTTCCGCCCAAGATGATATTATTTTGGGCTCAATGCAGATAACTTATCTCCGTTCAATGCAAAAAAAGATAGCAGTAACAAATTTTTCATATATATAGGTTAAAGTATTTGGGGAATCATAACCATACACCTGTCATTGCTGCACGTACAACAACTTTAGATATGATTTTACCTATACATACATACATATACATATATATATATATATATATATATATATATATATATATATATAGCCTTTACTGCTTGATGTTCAAAAAATAAATTTGAGGAATCATAACAATCAACGGTAAGATTGATTGTTATGATTTTCCGAATTTATTTTCTAAACGTCAAGTAGTAAAACCCTATATATATATATATATATATATATATATATATATATATATATATATATATATATATATATATATGTCTTTCTTTTTTTGAAAATGAAGGAACAAAAGGAAAATTACAGGCTAACAAGCCTGGGAGTAGAAACACCCGCTGAATCGTTAATCAATAACGGGATACAGCCTTGTTCAAGGGAGCTATTTGCCATCCAGTTAGCAACCGTGTTGCTTTCCCTAAAAGAGTGGGATAATACCACATTCCAGGAACGATTAATCAGATTCCGGATTTTCACCACCAAGTTGGAGCAAGGCTTATGAGGCTCACAACCTTTGTTCGAGAGGTCGTATACATGTACGTCTCTTTCTCTTTATGTCTATGACTTTCTCCCTTTCTCTTACCCTCTCCCACTCCTTCGGTCAAGCCTCGCCTCTCCATCACAGTAGATTGCCTCATCTGCGTCCACGCCGTTCCATCGCGACTATCTTCCACACACATCCCTTTCACGTGTCGTCTTAGCCCTGTCTGTCACCCACCATCGTCGTGCCAACCCTTCTGCACATTTACTGCCGGTGGTCGATCTTGCTGTCAATGTTTCAGACCTATGCGTGGTTGTTGTCTCCAGTCGACCTTGTTGTCGCCATTAAAGACCTGTGCTTGTTTACTTTTCACTGCCAGGTTCTTTGATTCATTGAATCGTGTGTATTTGATTCTTTGTTTTAATTCTTATCAGAAATTGATTCTCTACAGTTAATTTATGTTTTAACATTTATTTTCATTTGTCTACTGTCAAAGTTCCTCAAAACCATTATCTATTATTCCCACTCAAAATCATAAGAGCAATTCAAATAGTTTTTAAAATTGTAATTAATATAAAATAATTAATTCATAATCAATTGTTAATATTGTTAAAAAATATATAATTATTCTTATTTCCTCTTTCTTAATATTTGATGACAAATGCGATCTAAATTAAAGATATTTAACATCCTTCTTTGAAGTTATTGTAAAATATATATTTTTTGTAAAGTACGTATTTTTTTTTAAAAAAAATTAGTTAATTTTTAATTTTAATTTTTAATTGGGACATGTTATATTTATAATTTTGTTAGTACTCATATATAGGTAAATTTGTAAGAGTTTGTAAATATAACATTTTTTTTTAATTTTACAAATTTTTTTTTTTATTTCTTCTACAATTATCTATTACTTTTTAAAAAGTGTTAAAATAAACATTAATATGTACATACTAAATTAATAATATAGTTTTAATACATTATATATTTCGTCTGCTCCAATGAAAAGATTGATAATTAGTAGCCAATGCCATATGCAATGCAAAATAATTCTGGAACTTTCGATTTGGTGGGGTCGTGCGTCAGCGCTTACGTCCATCTTCCGCCCAAGTTTTCCAATTATTTCATTGACCTTCCTTCACTTTTTCTTCGCCCTTACTTCCAATTTTTCATTTTTCACCTTCGTTTTCTTCTGCTCCTTACCTTCAGGTAATTCGATTTTCTTCTTCATTATTTGATGCTGCAATTTCAATTGTGATTTCTTTTTCTTTTTTTATCAATGTTTGGAGCTGATTTTGTTTCAAAATTGTTATGGTTCATTTATTTTTATTTTTAGTTTTTTCATTTTACCTGTTTGTGGTTTAACGATGGTATCGAATTGCAGATTCTCATATGGGATTCTTTAATTTCAAGAAATTGTTTTTTGAAGCTGAGAGTTTCTTTTGAAATTTTGTGGAATTACGGATTCTCATATTGAGTTTGGTTTGTTGGTGTGCTTAGATTTTTCCTCAAAATTTGGTTGTTTATGTGTTTATATGAAGTAGTAGTTAAGTTAACTTTATGAATTTGTGAGAATTTCCTTGTGTGGGGATCCCTGGCTGCGTTCGTATAGAGTTTTGGACGTGCCCTTGTAAGAATCTTACTATTTTAGTTAAAAAAATTCCCTAAGTATTTACACTCAAATCTTGGCACAAATGCTAAAAGGACGAAATGGTTCTGGGATTGGGCTCATAATAAAAGAGCTAAGGAGTAAGATAGAATATTGGAAAGGGGAAGGGGAAAATTTTTAAAGCTTTTTATTGGAGCTAATTTACATGGAAAGTTCACCTTTAAGGGGTCCACCTATATATATGTTAGGTGTCTCGGATTCCTTTTGGGGCACTGGTTGTACCACCAACAATAAATAATCATTGGCAAATGACAAGACATGTTTTGATTCTTGTAGATCAAACATGCAACCTGCATCAAGCATGCTCAACATCTCTGTTACATGGAGGGGAAAGAAGTTTGTTGCAGAGATGAATGTAAGTGCCACTGTGAAGGATCTGGGGCAGGAATTGCAAAAATTAACAAATGTCAAAGAAGATACCATGCGGCTCATTGTTCCACAGATTTCTGGCAGAACCTCGAAACTGCTGGCTCCCTTTTCTATGGAGCATTCCCATTTAAGTTTGCAGGAAACTTCCATTACTGAGGTACTATCATTAACATATACTTTATAATATGGATTAAGATTTTAGAAGTTGTGGTTCTTAGTGTGGTTCACATAAGTTTAGTTTTTATTGTTCTAGAAAACATCGCATTATGTTAGCTGGTCTTCCCTAATAATTTGATAATACTTTTGCGATCTATTTCTCTAAAATACAATTTTAAATATTTATGATTTATCCTACTTGAACTAAGCTTTCATTGAGTGCTCAGCGACAACCTCTATTCCCATGATATCCAAGTGGTTCTTGGACACATATTCTTAGCAGACTTGAGTGGCTGTGGTTCTCTTTATATGCTATTCTTCCGGCTATAGTATGTTTATTCCTTCAATCTTATATTGCAATTGCACTCAGTTTTTAAATATGAAAAGAACTTGGTATGTCATGTTAGGTTATTTGAATTAATGGTCAAGTATTATCACTCTCTTCTGATTAGCCTTTCTGTTGAGGAGCTAGGATTTACTTTAGAATGTAACGACAGTGATCCTTTTGTTCTTATCCTAATTCATTTCTTCATAAGGATTCATTGAATTGTTTTTTCAAATAAAAAGTCCTTCTTGTTCATTCAAATTTTGCTTGTAGTTAGCACTATATTAACATTGGAAATGGTGGATTTGTTCACTAAAATAATTGGCTTATTGTTCCCCTAAGTTACTACTTTTTTATCTCCAGGCCAGGTCAATTAAAATGATGGGTGTGTCAGAAAATGAGGTTGAAGAAGTTTTACACAATGCAAAAGCGAACTTAAGAATAGCTGGATTTGAGTATGAGGAAAAGAGACTGAAACAGAGAATTTCACATGGACCTCGTCCTTCACCAAAACTTCCACAAGGGCCTTATATATTTTGTGAATTTCGCACACTTGAACTTCCAGGAGTAGAGGTATTTAATTTACTACATGATTATTAATATTTGTGCTCAAGCAAAGAATCATGCATCTCTGATATTTATTCTTTATAGCTCCTTATGTTTCTGCATTTACTTTGTTACTAGTGAAGAAGTGATATGGGATTTTGGTTTTAAAAAAAAAATCATACATTGCTTTTGGACTGTGAAAGTGTAGCCTATGCATGACACTTTGTTTTTGTTAACTTATAGTGTTAATTATTAATGATTTTCCATCATATTCTTTGCTGACCATCTCATGATGTAAAAGTTTTAATTGTAAACTGATCATGGATGAATTTTGTTTTCCATTATCTTCAGCTGAATCCTCCACCTCCTGAGGCACTGAAAATAATGCACATGCTTGCTGCTGATCCTGGAATTGTTGCTGTCATGAACAAGGTACACACAAACAAATGAACTTTTTCATTGGTAATATATGATTGCCATAATGGCAATATGGTGCATGTTCTGACAAATGTTCAATTTGCATCTTATAGCATCGTTGGCGTGTAGGAATTATGACTGAGATGGCTCCTGTCGGTTATGTTGGTGTGAGCCCAAAATGCATTCTTGGTTTTAACAAGGTATTGTATTCTTCAGGATGAGGGAGCATAACGTTTTAAGCATCCAGCATTTTCCCATTGTTGATTTTTCTTCTTCTTTTCATTCTTGTTTACAGAATCAAGGAGAGGAAATATCATTGCGTCTTCGAACTGATGACCTCAAAGGTTTCAGGAAATATGAAAGCATCAAGAAAACTCTACTGCATGAACTCGTAAGATACAACATGCACCACAACTGTCGTGGTTTTTTCTTGATCCTTAAGTATTTTAAATGAAAAAAAAATAAAGTACAGTTGTGTATTTAAAAATGAAAGTTACCGAATTAACTTCTGTTTTATTTCAGGCTCACATGATATACTCTGAACATGATGCAAACTTTTATGCTCTGGATAAGCAGGTGGAAGCACATGCTTGAGTGTTTGGCTCTCAGTCCATTATTATGCTTCGATTTAGTGCCGAATGTTGATTTAATTTGTTTCTTTGGCAGTTAAATCAAGAAGCTGCTAGTTTAGATTGGACTAGATCTGCAAGTCACACTTTGAGTGGAGTAAGGAATTCTAAAATCTATGAAGATGATTTTATAGCAGACAGTAGAAATATTTCTCAGAAGCTTGGAGGTAACAGGACAGGTCAGGTACTAAATGCTCGGGAATCTTCAGTTGCTGCTGCTTACCATCGGATGGCTAATATTTCTGCCAACAAGTCAGGAGAGTCTGGAGCAAATCAAGAGCTGGATCCTGATTATTCTAGTTTGAATATGAGTGAAAAACCAGATCATATGACATCTGCCTCCAAAGAAATCATAGACATTGACATGCCCATCATTGTTGAGAAAGGACTTAATGGTGAGCCTGACCCTGATGATCATATTGTCAATGGAATGAAGCATGAGCCTGATCCAGATGATTCTTGTTATGGTAAAAGCTGTTGATTGTGATGTTGTTTTAGGAATTACTGATAGCAGAACTGTATTTGAACAAAAGCCTATTGATTTTGGTGTAGCACATATTTTGCATGCTCAGACAAGTACCGTGAATTTGGGTGCAACATATGTATCTAAAGAACCTTGTCCAGATGATTCAGAAACATCTTTGAAGTCTATTGCTCCAGCTGTAGGTAATTGTTCTTCAGAAATGAGTAGCTAAATAGGCATATATTCTTTCAAGGATTGGCATTCATAAACCTGACATTGATGTCTTGGAAACAGAAAAGAACAATTTAAAACATGGAAACAGTATATTGCTTGATTCAGTTGGTTCCATATAATCCTTAGATGTTGGACGCCAGGTTAATGAAAGCCATGTTTATAAAGAATCTTCTGTTGATGAATCTTATGCAGAAATAAATGTGATGGCAGAACCTGATCCCGATGATGATGCAGTCCCCACATCAAAATTATCTACAATGCCAACTGATGAGCCAGATCCTGATGACCAAGAATTTCAGAGGATCAATGATTCCGTGACTACTGTTTGCAACCGATTGTCGAAGGCCCTGGAAATGCTAAGAAGTGAAGCTAGTCCATTGCAAAGTGCTTCAATCCTCCAAAGTCTCTTGAAAATAATTAGGTATGCTTATACAGAAGAAGATTGAGTTGTCATTGTTGAATGGACATGCTCTCGCTTTAAGGCTTTAGGTTTAAAAAGTTCCAGAAAATAAGTAATTCTATTTGTAGTCATGACTAAGGATTATGTTCTCCATTTATCATTGTTGCCATCTGATTGCAGGAATGTGATTGAACACCCTGAGGTGACAAAATATAAGAGATTGCGAAAGGTAATCTATTTTACCTTTTGTCATACTGCCTGGGATATTTCTTTATCCTATGATTTCCCTTAAAATTTTCTATTTCTACATAATGAATTTTGCAGGCTAATCCGGTCATTGAGAGGGATATCTTAAAAAATAAAGGTTTGCATATTCTGACCATTGGGTTTTGATATAAATTTTGCATATTGTTAAACTGCCATACAGACACATCAAATTTCCTATGTGCAATATTTTTGAAAGATCCTAGATATTAGGTTTGTTGTGATTCTGGTAAAATTTGAATGGCGAAAACCTGATAATAGGCTACTTAGAACTAATATATCATTTGACGTGCTGTATTTCTAGATAGCAATGCCAAAGCAATGATTAAAATTTGTTAAATTAACAACTTTTTGCAGCAGCTTATGCTAACATTGTATATGCTCAAATTTGGGCTGCTAACTTTTTCCAATTTTTACTGCTACAGCTGCCTTGGAAATTCTCTTTTTGGTTGGCTTCAGCGAAGATGTTATGTTTGACGATATTGGGAAGGAAGAAGCTTACCTGGTGCTGAAGCGGGATGATCCTGGATTATTGTGGCTAGCTAAGTCCATTCTTGAGTCAAGCAAAACTTGCTAGCTCAATATACAGTTCTGAAAGACAAAGCAAAGTTGTATGTGGAAGTATGGTAGTATACAGAAGATATCCTTTGTGTTGTATTTGGGGGTGTAAAGGTTGACATTATGTACGGGTCAAAGTATTCAACTACCGTTGCTCATAGTAGAGTTGTAATACGTGGAAATTTGTATATTTTTGCTTGAACAATCTTGTATATAGATTTGTAATCTATAGAGCATAATTACCTACCTAATAACAAATTACTTATATGAAATTAAATAACAGAAAAATATTTTTGTAGTTATTGCAGATTAGTTATCTGTATTTACTTTCAAAACGACTTCATTTTGGGATTAAAATATTAAAAAATTATAATTATAAAGACTATAATAATCTTAAAATAAATTAAAATTACAAAAATAACATGATTTTTGTTCTAAAATGATATTATATTGGGCTTACTGCAGATAACTTATCAGCAGTAATTGTAGAAAAAGTTAACTCATTAAATAATTACTTGCCTAAAATAATGATAATATATGGAAACAAAATATTTACAATAATCACAATGATATAATGAAACTAGGAATAGTAAAAGATCTAGGACTATGGCAATACTCCCATGTTCACCAACTCTTTTTTCCGGAATCGGCAGAGACAAGCTGGGTGAAGCAACTACGTTGCATCAGCGCTTAACAATAAGTTATGGCTCCTAGGTTAGGGGTATGCTGAACATTTGACAAAGAAGGACGAGGATAAAAGCGCATCCTAAAGATATGAAGCTCCCATTCTGTGCTGGTCGAGGGAAGGGTCAGATCTATTTTATGCGTTTATATTTAGGCTATGTTGTACTAACACGGAATACGAAATGATACTCCGATACGTTAATTCTAAAAAATATTAAAAAATTTAAAATATTAGAAATGTTAGATTTTGATATGTTAGGACACGTTTTGATATTAAATAATATTTTTAATATATATAATATAGTTTATATTTAATACATATAGCAGCTCATAATAAGTCATGTAATTAATCAAATATTCAAATTCCATAACATAAATACAAAACAAAAATAAAATTTCATGCCTTGTTAATTTCTCAAGTCAAATTTCATAACAGAAAATATTAGATTTATAAATTAATTTTTCATTTTTAATTAAAAAGATAAAATAAAATTTAAATCTAAAAAAAAAAATGTTGATCTCATGTCGATGTCCAACACGCATTTTAAAAAAAAATTGTGTGTCGGTGCTTTCTAGTATTTAGGTAATCTCACCTTGTATTTGCAAGAGATTGATTACATATACTAACCAGTGAATTTCACATGGCAACAACAGTAACCGTTATGCCAAATCTCCCCTTTAACGGTTGAGAGACGGGAGAAAATTGATGCTCAATTATGTAGTTTGATATAGCAAATCATTCACTCATATAATTGAAACAAATATTTTACTCACAAATATCACATTACACAATATTGAAGCAGGGGGTAGCTTTATAGCAATGATATACTGCGATGCATGCTATTTGTTGTGACCAATATATCACGTAAAGGTACTCAGATCCACCCCTTTGGGAAAATCTCAGGCTTTCATTTCAAACTTCAAAAGATGTTTCCTCCTTGGAGAAATATTATTGTTCTGGACCAATATATCAGGTCCATTGCACAAAATATCCAAAGCCCAATCCTTAATTCTTTACCATGAAAAAAACACTTTTATGTACCCAAAAAAAAAAAGCACTTTCAAGCAACACAATACTATTCTGATGTCTGCAACTGCTCTGATACCTCGATAATAGCAGTACAGGACTCCAAGTTATCTCATGCCACCTCTGTCCAAAGCCAACGGGGAGACTCTACAGCCTTACCCACTTGTTGAGACTATTCTCAAGAACCTCAAAGCAACATGATCTCGCATACTATAAATAAGGGTATGCAAGTCCCAAGGTACATCATCTTCTCCATTTTACTTAGACAAATTGTGACTTAAATGTCAGTGTATCTTGTTAGTATACCTCTCATCTTGTTCCCCTAAAGACTTAAGGAGATGCTGCACCAAATCCTTAAAGTAGTTTCAACATTAATATTGTGATTCAGCCAAAGAAATCCAGATGGATCAAGCTTGAACTGAGAAGTACATTGTTTGTTCTCCGAGCAGATGTTATTAAACTCGAACTCGTTATTGACTCGGTCGAGATATTAGATCAATAAATTATTGATTCAACAGGTTAAATTAAATTATATAATAAATATATTAAATGGTGCGGTCTTAATTAACAACAGTGTAACTTAGTTGTAATTGTTATTCTTTCTATTTCCATGAAGAGCGTTCGACTCCCACCCCGCGGTTCATTGCCGATTCACCAGATTGATACTGATTTAATTGTGTAACCGATCCGCTTTTAATAAAATGCTCCTACCACTTTATGGTTTATCATCAAAGTGTTCTTCAATTTGGGATTAGATTTTGAAAATCTCAAAGTTTCTACACTCTCATTGACATTTGCTAGCCTTGTCAAAGTTGCTGGACCTACATTTTATCCATCTTCTAAAGTCTTAAACCTCAAACTTTTTATTCTTCATTTCTTGTTTCCCAAGCCAATAAGCTAGTGCAAGACGATAAGGAGCATGATGCTTAGGAAAACCTACTCATCCAAACGGTAGGTTTGCTGAAAAAAAAAATGCATTTTAAAGTCTGTGATTTCTCTTTACTTGCTGGAGTTACATTTGCCATTATTTTTTTTATTCTCTTTGGGTTTTAACTTGTCTTATTCATATCATTCATTTCCTTCCCTTACCAATAGTTTGTTGACTTTGCAACTGGGAAAGGAAAGTATTGAAATCTCTAACAATAGATTATAGGGAGGGAATCTGACAACAAAAAATGTGCAATAGCTTACTGGACCAGCTTCAGAAGAGAATCTCGGCAACTGTGAACTGCAAATGCATTTAATTTATGAGCAGTTCAACACCTTGCCAACTAATCAATTGTGGCAAGGAAGCCATTCAATTTGCAGACCTCTTTATGCTCTACTTTTACTTTGTACACTTCTTTTGCAGCTCAGACTTCTGAACACAATCTTGGGTGCAAAAAAGCATTTCCCTTTCATTTTAGTCAAATTCTCATGTAGGAGTTAGAGTATTACAATGACAACACCATGGAGCAAGAATCAAAACAAGAACAACTCCATTTGAATGCATAAACTTCCATCATTCCAACGGCACCTATAAATCTTGATACATTGCAAACTAGGTTAAGCAAAGAAGAACAAACTTTCAAGGCAATTCATAGGGAACGAAAAACTAAACAGATATTTACCACATCGGATTCAGTTTGCACTCACAAAGCATTAAAATATGCTATAAAGGAAAGGATTCTCAGAACGCCTTTTGCTAAACAAAATCAATGGACAACAAAATGCACAGAACTAAATTTTTCCAACTCAAAAAGAACAGCATGAAAACATACATGCACTCTTTGGAACTACCAGATTTCTTACATTGATTGCAGAATCAAAATTGTAGCTCCGATGCTCCTCCGAAGTTCCCTTGCTAAAGGAAAGACTGGCATAAGTCATAACATAATCAAGCTGATATATTGCGAATGGGATCAAGAAATTATAAAAAGCATTATGAAACACACGAAGAAATCTAACAAACCCAGTGCTACTATCTTTGATTTCAGCAATGAAAATTATAATTCCAAAACAGAAAGTAACAAGAAGCTTACAAAGATCAAAGGTCGGAAAAAAATAAAAAATAAGGAGAACACTATTAGAGCCTTTCTACCCATGCTTTTTTCCTCTCTATAGGCATTTTCAGAAACATCCTTCTCCACTCATGGCTAGTAAATTTCTCTAAGGCTTTTATATATGCATCATCACTAACATTTTCCATTTCATTTAATGCGTCAACACAATAGTCAACAGAACAATCAACTGACGTAACAGAACTAGTTGCCTCAACACTCTTGGACTTATATCCTTCATTTGCAAGTGAAGCCTCCAATCTTGCTTTAGACGCATCTGCTTGTGCTTGCAAAGCATCACCCATTGGGGTAGACTTGAACACTTTTTCTGGTTTGCATTCCGCCATAGTAGTGGTTCTCTTCCCACCACAAGTAGTATGCTCAACAGCATGTGTAGTTACAGCTTCATCCTCAACATCTACATGCACTCTATCATTGACACATTCATTATCAAGCTGCTCTTCATCTGAGTTTGGAAGATCTATGGTAGAGGCATGATGCAGCAAACCAGTTGTTGTGCTTGTATTAAAGACATTAGCCATTAGTTTAAAATGCTCGAAGCCCCATTTACGAAAGGGTGCAGCTTCAGGGTGTTTCTACAGGAACAAGGATAAGAACAATTTGCTAATAATCATCCATTACCATATGCAAGTAAATATCATATCCAACTATTCTCACGTTCAATATAAGAACTAATAAGATATACCTGTATGTAACTTTGCCATACAGAATCCTCAGCAGTTAGAGTGTTAGTTTCCACATTCCAACTAAAGCCAGTGGTAAGGAGGAGTTCAGAAAAAGCATGATACTTGATCCTTAACCAATGAAACTTTAGCTTGATTTGTATCAGTGAGAAACTTCGTCTAGTTTTCATATTTAATTCATCCAAAATCAGTTTCCATACAAAGTTATCATGAATCCCTCCTTTATTAACATGATCAGCTAGAACTTTGATAAAAACCTTTTCCACTTCAGGACTCCATCTACCAGGACTCCAGATGCCAGGACTTGCCATCTATAAAAAATAATCACCCTAATAAATACTCTAATACAGAACTACAATCCCATTCAAAAAGTTTAACTTGATCATAAGTTCAACTAATCAGAATTTGTGAGGACCGGAATCTTAAGTATGCTACCACTAACCCAATAATCATATAAGCTTTTGCATGCCAAACAAGTAACTCACATATTTATATCAATAAAATTGAAATAAAGTATGCATTTATTTAATCAATATATTTTGTAATTATGCCAGTCTACAATGTTTCTCAATCACATTTTTTTCTAAAGTGAATGACACTTTTCCTAAAACTGCATAATTTGCTTCTTATTAGTAGACTGTTTTACAAAATAAGCACATATGCATTTCATAATCACTAATTCCATTCTCACCTAATCAATCATTCCCCACCTTTAATACAAAGACAATAGTGTCACATTTATCGCAAACTAATGGAAGTCGGAAGTCAATAAATCCATATAAAAGCAAGAACAGAGTAAAACAATAAATAAATAAATAAATAAAAAATAAGAGAGAAAAATAAGTAAATATATAAATAAACATAGGGAAAAAGGATTTAAAAGGGTCGTCTTGAACCATAGGACATAACAGGTCTACTCCTTCATAATGCTAATAGATTTTCTTCAATCCGTCCTAAGACAAATCGTACGTCGATATATATTTCACACTTGACTACGTCTTGTACACTATTTCTACCAAGTAAGTTTGTGAACTCTTCCTCTCTTCGTGCCATACTCTTGGTTTGGTTCTTACAAGAGGCTATAGGGGTCTTCGAATAATATGCACAAACAACCTTAATCTATGTTCTCTCATCCTTTCAACCATTTGTACTACTCCAACCTTTTGGTAAATATCTTCATTTCTTATCTTATCCATCCTTATATACCTTTTTCACCTTCTTCGCTACCAAGTTTTTTGTACAAATCGGAAAATACCTTGCATCTAGCCTCTTGCAC
Organism: Gastrolobium bilobum; assembly: GCF_033153095.1. Lineage (NCBI taxonomy): Eukaryota > Viridiplantae > Streptophyta > Magnoliopsida > Fabales > Fabaceae > Gastrolobium > Gastrolobium bilobum. The sequence continues at coordinate 16,359 of NW_026895683.1, read as the reverse complement.
TGCTTTCTTGGCATTTTTTTAGCTAATCTAAACTTTTGCAAAATTTCATCATTACGACATTTATGCAAACATTAGAACTTCTTCAATTTAATTGCCTCTTGTACCTCTTCATTCCACTACCAAGTTTCCTTTGTTTGATGTTTGTTCATTTACTATCCCCTAACACCCCTCTTGCCACAATTTGAATATAAATAGACATCTCGTTCCACATCGCATTTGCTTGTCCATCTAATTGTCATGGTTCTTCTTGAAACATTTTTTCCTTGAACTACATTTCTCCTCCTTTAACTTGCACCATCTTCGTCTTGGATTCTGAGCATTTTTTCACATTTTTTGTACTTTGTTTAACTGAACCTCTAAAACCACCAACTTATGTGGCATGGCTACGCATTCTCCAGGGTAGACTTTGCATTTTACGTACAAGGCTCTTTCCTCTCTTATAGCAAGAAAGAAATCAATCTAGCTAAAAATCTAACCGCTTCCAAAAGTGATTAGATGTGACTCTCTTTTCCCAAAGAAGGTGCTCACCAACATCAAATCATAAGCTAGGGAAACGTGAAGATATCTTTGCCAAACTCATTTCTAGTTCCATAGCCAAAACGTACACGAACTCTGTCAAAACCTCCATTATTTTGTCTAATATTTCCAGTTAGATCTCCTCATATGAGAATCTTCTCCTCGTGTGGTATCCCCTTTAAAACCTTCTCCAATCGTCTCAAAATCGATTCTTATCAAATACTTGCAGTCCAACTTGGGGAGCATACATACTAAGGATATTCAAAATTAAATCACTCATAATAAGCTTAACCAAAATAGTCTTGTCCCCTTTTCCTATGATATCAACAACTTTACTCAAACTTCTATCAATCATGATCCTAACTCTAGTTTTACTCTTACTGGTACCTATGGAACACAGCTTGAATCTGGTGCCTTCCATTTCTTTAGCCTTTTCTGCTACACTTAGTCTCTTGCAAGCGATATTCACTCTGCTTCTAACAAAAACATCTCCCTCAGCTTACCCGATATTCCAGCTTCCCAATAACATATTCACCATAATAATTTCTTGCAAGCAAGAAATGCCAACTTACCCTTGGCATTTCTTGCCCACAACGCTCGCTCATAAAAATGTGAGAATACTAGCTCACTATTCACCATATCTGGATACTGATGTGGTGCCTTGCTTTAAGACAAGGAGCAGAGCAAATTTTTCGCTGTAGCCAAGCTTTGTCGCAATGCATTACTAAGAAAGGTATGCCCTAACAAATAATAAAACGGGTTCATTTCATAAAAATAATTATTTTCTTAGTATCTACATGAAAAACAACCTAACACTAACCCTCCTCCTTTGGGGAAAAACAAACAAATAAACTAGAAAGAGTAAAATAAGAAAAAATTAATCGCACAACTTCTAACTTCTACTCTCCCAACCCAAATGCAAATAAGTGTCCTTTATTCCGTCTTAATACAAATCAATCGTTCCTACTTTATTCCCCACCATCAGTATTATGTACTTATTTATTCATTTTAAAAACAATTCCACCTAAAGTCAAGATTTAAGAATGTAGGAAAGAGCATTTGAATATATTGTTAAATCAAACAGAGCGAGAACGTTTGCAGTTATCAGAAACATTTAAATATTACACAAGCTCAAGAAGCCCCATCATCAGCAACATGCACAAAATTCAACAAAATGGGAAAGCAGCAGAAAACAACGCACCATAAGAGGAAGAATTTGAAACCCGCAAAGGGGAAGAATTTGAAAACTGGTGTTCTCTGTGTTATAGAAAAGTTTTAGATCGAAACTAAAAGAACACCCGTTGTGTTTGGATTGGATTCTAAAAAAAGTTATTTTGAGGCGCGTTATCTCACGCGCGCGAAAATTTCTGTTGTGCTAGGGTTTCTGATTTCTCTTTTCTGTGAGGGTTTGCGATGGAGGAAGATCCTGATGATTGTGTTGAGTCTTTGCGTATGGAGAGGAAGAGTACTAAGAGAACTAAGAACGGGGAAGAAATTGTGGCTGAGGTTCGGATGAGGGATGTGGTGAAGGAGTTCCAAGCTGGTTCTCCGATGATAGCTAAACAAAGGTCTTTTGCTGATGTCACTGGAACGGAAAATGGTGTGGCTGGGGAATCTATTCCTTGGTTGGCTGGCGAAGAGGACGTAGATCTGGAACCCTTGGACCCAAGCTTGGGTGAAATTTCCGAATGGGGCTTTCAGACGATCTTCAGGGAAGACGGTTCCGTGGAAATTAAAAGCAATAGGGAAGCAAGGTTGAGGATGCGTCAGCGTTGGAGAAATGCTCTTATAGTCAAGTTGCTGGGGAAGAAAATAGGAGTGGGCTTCATGAAGAAGAAGCTAGAATCCTTTTGGGCTAAATCCGGTAGCATCACTGTGGCTGACTTAGGTAACGAGTTTTTTTCAGTAAGATTTAGCTCGCTGGAAGATCTTAATCTGGCCATTACTGGTGGTCCATGGATTATTTTGGGACACTACCTTGCCACTAGAAAGTGGGAACCGTGTTTTGACCCGGACAAGGCAAACATACATAAGGTAGCTGCATGGGTGAGGCTTCCTGGTGTACCTCAGGAGTACTGCGAGTATCCATTCCTCAGCCAACTGGGCACTGTAATAGGAAAGGTACTTAAGGTGGATAGAACGACATCAACTGGTGACAGGGCCAGGTTTGCTAGAGTCTGTATAGAGGTGGATTTGTCTAGGCTGTTGAGAGGAGAATACATTCTTGATGGATGTAGGAAAACAGTGGAGTATGAAGGACTGTTTCTAATATGCCTTCGATGTGGGAAATACGGACATAATGCAGATTCATGCCCTGACTATGCCAAACCTGTTTATACCAAGAAGGAAGAGGGGGTCCCTGAGAAACCAGTTGGAGGCCAGTGTACTCAAGGAGTAGGTCCTTGGATGGTGGTCCAGAGAAGAAAAAGATTTCAGCAGAACTATCAGAAAAAGGAACCAACTGTTGGTAGGAAATTTGGAGAATACATTTCCAATAAGAGTAACACTAAGGAAGTGGAGGTTGCTGCTAAGACTGATATGAAGTCTCATGAGGTTCAGTCTGCGAAAGTGACATCAAGTCATCAAGGCATGGCAGCTAGTAGGAAGGGTAATATGTCTAAGGAGAATGAGGATTTGAAAAGTGCCACCAAGTCAGAAACTGGGGGGATGAGCTTCGCGGCTGCTGCATCAAGCCATCCTAGGAAATTTACAGGAGCTAAAAATCCTGTGTTGACTACCAGAAAACACAACCCCAAGAAAACTAGTAGTAATGGCAAGGGTGTTGCTATCCTGTCTCCTACTGATAATTCCATTGCCAGTAATTTGGTAGGGCAGGTACCTACACCTGTGCAAAGGCCGACTAATGAGGGGTTGGGTAAAGGACTGATGTGGGGAGATTTGATGATGGCAGTTGAAACTTCATTGGAGGAGAGTAATGCTAGTCTTATAACAGAAGAAAAGGTGATCTTTGAAGAAATTATGAAAGATCCGGATCCTTTTGACCATGACCAGCTTAAGGAAGTCAAGGAGGAAGGCATCCAATCAGGTATAGAAGTTGATAAAACCTCAGGTGTTTCTGTTTTGTCCTCTATGAATGTTGATGGCAGTCTTGTTTGTGATCAGGAGATTTCTGGTAATAGTGGGTTATGTTTTGTTAACCAAGAGTTAAGTAGCAAGTACTTAGAAAACTTGCAACTAAATCAATCTTAATCATGAATGTTTTAACTTGGAATTGTAGGGGGGCTGCAAAAAACAGTTCAAGAGTACTTTTACTAGATTCTATAGAAAGCATAGTGTAGGTGTGGCTGCTATACTTGAACCTAGAGTTAGTGGTGCTAAAGCTAATAAAATAATTAGAAGTTTGGGTTTCTCTAATTCTATAGTTGTTGAAGCAAATGGTTTTGCTGGTGGTATATGGCTGGTGTGGAATAATAGAGATGTTAAGATCTCTCTCATCTCTAAACATGACCAATATATTCATGTTTGGGTGGAGTTTCCTGGCTTGAAAGGCTTTTACTGGACAACAGTGTATGCTAGTCCTCACTTCAATATACGACAGGTTCTATGGGAGGAATTAAAAGACCTTGGCAGAAATTCGGATGAGCCTTGGATGCTGTCTGGTGATTTCAATGAGATAGCTATGTCTTCGGAAAAAAAAAAGGAGGGGGTCCTGTAGATGGTAGCAGGTGCATTCAATTTGCTGGGGTGCTCAATGAGTGTGGGGTTATGGATTTGGGGGGTGGAGGCAACAGATTCACTTGGAAAGGCCCTAAATTCCTCCATCTTGAGAGGGTTTATAAAAGGCTTGATAGGGCTATTGGGAATGAGGCTTGGAGGGCTGCCTTTGAAGAGGCTGATGTCCTTACTTTGCCTAGGTTGTTCTCGGATCATAGTCCAATTTTGGTCAGAATGGTGGGAGAGGAATTTTGCTGGAGGGAAAGACCTTTTAGATACTTAAATGTTTGGCAAAATGATACCAGATTCTCTCCTTTTCTGAAAGCCAGTTGGGTTCCCTCTTCTGGTTTGCTAGATAATTTGAAGTCTCTTGTTCCATTGCTAAAGGACTGGAATAAAAAGGTTTTTGGATTCACTCATTTTAGAAAAAAACAGAATCATTGCCAGATTAGAGGGGATACAAAAAAGGATCAGTTCTGGTATGAGCTTGCAGTTAGAGAAGTTGGAGGCTGTTTTGATTAAGGAGCTTAATGTTATTCTTGATCAAGAAGAGCAAATCTGGTTTCAAAAGTCTAGGGGTGAGTGGTTAAGAGATGGTGATAGGAACACAAGATTTTATCACACTAGTACAATTATTCGCAGAAAAAGAAACAAAATCCTCAAGCTTCAGGATGATAAAGGCAATTGGGTGACTGATGAGGAGTGCTTAATTAACCTTGCTAGGGGGTTTTTCTTAAAGCTTTTTAAGGATGAGGCTGGGGAAGCTTGCTGGTTTCAAACTAATAATTCTTGGTCGGGGCTAAAGGTGGATCAACTTGATAGTTTAGACTCATTGTTAACTGTAGAGGAAGTGAGAAAGGCTTTTTTCCAAATGCCTCCTTTGAAGGCTCCAGGTGTGGATGGGTATCCAGCTTTTTTCTTTCAGAGGAATTGGGAGTTGCTCAAAGACCAAGTCTTTAACAGTATGCAGCATTATTTGTTGTACCCGAACCAGATCTGTGAGATAAACCAAACTCTGTTAGTTTTAATCCCTAAGGTTGAGAGACCTTGTTTGATGAAGCAGTTTCGGCCTATAGCTCTTTGTAATTCCATCTACAAGGGTTTTAGCAAAATACTAGCTAATAGAGTGAAACCTTTGCTTGAGGAGCTGGTATCCCCAAATCAAGCAAGTTTTGTGCCTAAAAGGAACATCCAGGACAATATAATCGTTGTCCAGGAACTGATCCACTCTATGCATAGGTTGAAAGGGAGAAAGGGTTTCTTTTCTATTAAAATTGATTTAGAAAAGGCATATGACAAGCTGAGTTGGAACTTTATTAGAGCAGTCTTGGAGGAGTTGAAGTTTCCTAGATCTCTAGTGGATGTTATCATGGGCTGTGTAACTAGCCCTGTTTTGGAGGTGCTTTGGAATGGGTCTAGAACCCCCAGCTTCTGTGCTCAGAGGGGTATTAGACAAGGACACCCTCTTTCCCCCTATATCTTTGTTCTTTGCATGGAAAAATTATCTCACTTGATTTTGGATGAAGTGGAGAGTAAAGCTTGGATTCCTTTTAGAGCTGGAAGGTCTGGGCCACACATATCTCATATTTTATTTGCTGATGATATTATCTTGTTTGCAGAAGCATCTTTATGCCAGCTTAATTGTATAACTTCCTGCTTAGACAAGTTCTCCAAGATGTCTGGTCAGTGTGTTAGTTTTGAGAAATCATGTATATACTTCTCCAAAAATTCTGATCAGGAAACTGTGCAGTCCATTGCTGATGGTAGTGGGTCCAAGGTGGTTAAGAACTTAGGCAGATATTTAGGAGCTTTTATGAGGCATGGCAGAATAAATAGGGATCACTATGCTGATGTCATTGCTAGAGTTCAGGCAAGATTGCAAGGCTGGAAATCCAAGTGTCTATCAATGGCTGGGAGGATTACATTAGCTAAGAGTGTCATTTCTGCCATTCCTAGTTACCATATGCAAAACAATATAATCCCAGTTCATGTGTGCAATGCTGTTGAAAAAATGCAAAGGAATTTTATATGGGGTGATGAGGAGAACAAAAGAAAAGCTCATTATGTAGCTTGGGAAAAGATGTGTCAACCAAAGGAGTGTGGAGGGTTGGGAATTACCAATTTGAGGACTCAAAATGAGGCTTTTATGCATAAACTAGCTTGGAAAATTATTGATGAGAAGAACAGTCTTTGGGCTCAAGTTTTGCTAGGGAAGTATGGGAGGAAGATGGATCCTAACCGAGGATTAATAGCAAAGAACAGTGATTCAGTTCTTTGGAAAAACATTGTCTCAGCTCGTGGCAAGATTGGTCAGAATCTGGAATGGATTGTTGGGAATGGTAGATCAATTCTGTTTTGGACAGATTTGTGGGGTGGCTGGCAGGAGACTTGGTTGGAGAAAGCTTTATCCAAACCTCCAAAATCTGACCTTAAGCTCACGGTGAGTGAGGTAGTTGATTATAATGTTGGAGAATGGGACTGGAATTATTTGAGTAAGTTTATGGACATGTCAGCTTGCAGCAAGTTGAGGAAGATGATTATTCCTGATAGTAATTGCTCTGAAGACTGGCTTAAATGGAGAAACCTTGCCTCGGGAAAATCATTGGTGAGGAATGCATACTGCATGCTCTTGAATTCTAATTGTGCTAAGGATAAAATTTGGGTTGCTGTTTGGCATTGGAGAGGTCCATTTCGGATGGCTGTGTTTCTTTGGATAGCCTGCCTCAACAAACTGCCTGTGAGGAGTATTACTGGGTTATGGAGTGGGGGAGAGATTCATTGCCCAACTTGCGTGGTGGGGCATGAAACCTTGATGCATGTGCTGAGAGATTGCCCGGTTGCTAGAAGAATTTGGGAGATCTGGTTTAAGGGCAATATCCCTAGGACATTCCTTCAAACTGATGATCTGGAGTGGTTCAGGTTGAATTTAGGCACAAGCTTCTCTTCTCATCTTTGGCAATCATGGTCTGAAATTTTTGTTGTTACTTGCTGGTCCATTTGGCAGTGGAGGAATGCTTCCATCCATGAGGTTCTGTTTGTTAGACCTCAAGATCCAGTTTATAGGATTCTTTGCTATTTGAAGGAGATGAAGATGAGTAAAAGAGTGGAACCTGCTGCTGTTGATTGTAATCATTCTGTAACTCTGAGTGGGACTGGGCAGCATGCTTATAATAGCAAGGTGAAAATTTTTGTAGATGGGGTTGTTTGCCTAGCTAATCAGAAAAGTGCTTGTGGTGGTTTTGCCTGCTCAACTAGTGGTGACTGGCTTCGTGGTTTCTCCTACACTATAGGAAAATCTTCTCCTTTGGAAGCTGAGCTAATAGGCATTCTTCATGGTTTGAAGCTGGCAGCAGATTTAAAGCTATCCAATGTTTGGATGGGAAGTGATTGCCAAGAAGCAATATTGTGCCTTAGGGAGGAATCTGAAGCATACAGGTTCTCTTCCTTGTTAGGTGAAATCAGGAAAAGTGTTGTTGCTTTCAAGCATGTCCAGGTTGATTTTTTATCTAGAGATTGTAATGGTGTAGCTGATCTTTTAGCCAAGTCAGGTTTGTATTACAGGGATGATGAGGCAAGAATGTTTGCTTCACCCCCTGGTAGTATAGTGGATGTGTGGAATACTTTCAGTGTGAACTTGATGTTAGAGCATGTGAACTCTAACATGCATCATCTGTCTTTGTAGTTGTGCTGGGCTAGGCCCTCCATTTATACCAAAAAAAAAAAAAAAGAACACCCGTTAAGTGACAAAAAAAATTAAAATAATGTTTTTTAATTAAATAATGATTAAGGATATTATAACTACCAAAAATTCTTACTACTAACTTACTACTCATCACATCACCATTGGATCAAAGAGAGAATGTTAAAAAGTTTTTGAAGAGAGAGAAAATGTTAATCTAATAGTGATTAGATAGGTAGTAAGTTGGTAGTGAAAAATTTTAGTAGTGAGAATATTCATCCTCTTAAATAATTACGCATTTATTGCAGTTTTGGGAAAAATTACGGATCTATTGCACACTGTGACGCCTCTTTTATGCGTCACATGTGACGCCCCATTGAGGCGTCTCACCCTAAGGGGGAGACGCCCAACCGTAAGGTGTTGACACGTGTCACTTTTTAAAAAAAAAAAATTAATTAATTTAATCATAAAACTTTTGACTCGAGTATCCAAATCAGGTAATTTTTTTTTTGATTTCACATAACTTTTTGAAATCTACGCAATGACATATTATTTGATATATTTTATTTCTCACCAACATAATTTAAATTTAAATTAGGTAATCCTTTTTTCTTAGATATTTAGAATATTTATTTAATTATTTCCTTTATTAAAATAGATTTTTCAAATTGATTTTTGAGTTTAAATCACAAATCAAATCTTTATTTTTTTTCCTTATTAATAAAATTTAAATCACAAACCAAATTTTTTTTATAATAAAAATAAAAAAAAATATTTTTTTAATTTAAATCACACATCAAATCTTGATTTATTTTTTGCATTAAATCACAAACGCAAAACTCATAGGCTTATGAGTTTAAAAATGTGACACGTGTCAACACGTGTCAAAACCTAACACATCACCAATCACGTCTAAATTGAGTTTCAATCAAGAGGCAATCACGCCTAATTTAGGTAATTTTATTATTGAAAAAAATTCATTAACCATCATTAATTTCAGACCACGAATAATAACCCAGAAGCTTATAGCATTAATCATTAATTTTAAAAATAATATCCTTCTTCCTTAGAAATTTAGAATATTTATTTAATTATTTCCTTTATTTCTACAGATTTTTTTCAAATTGATTTTTTAGTTTAAATCACAAATCAAATCTTTATTTTGTTTTCCTTATTAATAACAATTTTTATTTTTATTTTGAATTTAAATCACAAACCAAATTTTTGTTATAATAAAAAAAATTTAAATCACAAATCAAAATTTTATTTATTTATTTTTTATTAAATCACAAATCCAGAACTCAGAGGCTTCTGGGTTTAACCGCTCTTATAATACCATTCTTGAAAATTAAAATTGTGTTTGTGAGAAATAAAATATGTCAAATAAGATGTCATTGCGTAAATCTAGAAAATTTATGTGGAATCAAAACAAGAATTACCTGATTTGGATCCTCGAGTCAAAAGTTATGGCCTTTAGAAGTTTTATGATTAAATTAATTTTTTTTTTTGGAAAAAAAAGTGACACGTGTCAACACCTCATGAGAGACGCCCCATTTGGGCGTCTTCCGCTTAGGGTGAGACGCCTCAATGGGGCGTCACATGACGCCCAAAAGAGGCGTCACAGTGTGCAATAGATCCGTAATTTTTCCCAAAACTGCAATAAATGCGTAATTATTTAATTAAAAATCATTATTTTAATTTTTTTGCCCTCGTTAAGTGTCTGTCTGTTATACTCACTGTGGGTAGGGATGTTAACGGGCCGAGCCGAACCGAGCTTTAGTCTTAAAAGGCTAAGCCTGTGTTTAAATGTGTCAGCCTGACCAAGCCTGTTACCTGTTATGAATATAATTTCAGCCTGCGGCCTGTCTTATTTACAAAAAACTAAAGCCTGATTTAGCCTGTTTAAAACAAAACAAGACAACAAAAATTTATCCAAACAAAATATACAGTCAACAATACTAGTAATTTCATAAATATTCGTAAATTTAATGTATATCCAAAAAGCATAATATAAAACAAAATCATTCAAAAAGTTTGTTTAATTAATAAAATGGAATGAAATGGATTGATGAGAGAGAGCTATCACAAGTAGTATAAAAGAGTATAAAATAAAAATAAAAATTAATATATTAGGCCAGCCTGAGAGGCTCCAAGACCGAGCTTTTAAATTGGAGCCTGAGACCTTTTTATTAAACGAGCTTTTATACAAGTCCTAGCCTGCTTCTAACAATCAATTTTAGACATAAAAGCTCAGGCAGACCTTCACGAGTCGAGCCAAAAGCCCCTGCAAGGCCCCTGGCTCGTTTAGCACCCTTAACTATGGGATTAATTTCACATTTAACAGGAGATAACACTACACATGTATGGAGGTATGTTCTTGCTGTTTTTTTTTTTTTTTCATAGATACATACATTTTTATATGCATAAGAGATTAAATTATTTTTTATATTATAAAAACATTAATTCTTATGAGAGGCTTTCCCCACCAAGATCATGACTTTAAAAAACTAAAAAAATCTATTAAAACAAAGAAACGAAATTGTGAAACATTTTTTTTTAGGTTAAATAAGCTAGAATGCATTTGAATGAGGAGATTAAAAAAAAATAAAATAAGAAGAAGAAGATTATAATAAGTTTTTCTTTACAGTTTTAAAAAAAGAGTAAGTCCCCTAAATTCAGATTACCAAAAAAAAAACCTTAAATTCATTTTTGAAAAATTTGGTTATAGACATATTAATCCTTAAGAATATAATATATTATTTAATTTTATTTATTATTTGGGCACTTTAATTTTATTTATAACTCTTTAATCGTGTTAATACTTTTTAATTAAATTTTATATTTTTCAAATGATTATAAATAAAGAGAAAGAGGTTATACTTATTACGTATTTTTCTTATTATCTATTACTATCAAATCTTAATCGATGATTTTCGTCAATCTAACGGTTGTAATTTATGGAGTCATACTTATTAATTAATTATTAATTTATAATAAATTACAACCAATAAATTGACAAAAATTAACGGTTAAAATTTAATAATAAAAAAATACATAATACGTATAACATTTCCCATAAATAAAATATTTATTTTGAATGTGTAATATATTATGATAGAGGTATGTAGTTTTTGCCAAGAAAATAAATTTTAACAATATAACATCTTTTCAATCAAGTGTTTTTCATTTATTATGATATTTAACAAATTTAATTTCTAATCAATTATTTTTATTTTTAAATTTTGTAAAAATATCACAAGTCATAATTAAATTAAGGGAAAAAATATCTAATATTACTATAGACAATTTTGTCTAATATTCGTCGTAATGACATTTTATGGTTAAAAAATTAAAATGATAAAGACTATTATAAACTTAAAATAAATTAAAATTATAAATACACCGTAATTTCTGTCCTAAAATGACGTTGCATTGGGAAATATTAGACAAAATTATCTAAAATAACTTTAGAAAAAATGAACCCCTAAATTAAATATTTTAAAATAGGTTCGGGCTTACGGACCAAGTTTTTCAACCCAATTCGGATGGACTAGCTCATTTTTTGGCGGGTTGATAGTGGGGTGGGGCAGGGCGAGTTGTCCAGTTTGCCAGCTCTAGATGGCATGCTGGTTTGAGAGAGGTGTTGGGAGGAGAGGGTGATTTTGATTTTTGGAAAAAATCCCGACGTGTCGAGTTCGACACTCCACGACACTTCAACGTGTGTTGTAGAAACCTAAAAAAGGATTCAAAAGTTGCGTTGCGTTGCATTTTTAATTCTAACTATTAGATTCTTTAAATTACTATTACCATTTTATTGAATTTAATATAAATATTTGCGATATCTTATGTTTCTTTGCAAAATTAATGGGTATTATAAGTTTAGCTTCTTCTTTTTTGTTAAATTATTGAATATGAAATATAATATACGCAACATAAATCAAAAATATTATTCAATATCAAAACGTGTCCTAACGTGTCGAAATCTAATATTTTTTAGAATTAACGTGTCGGAGTGTCGTGTCGTATCGTATCATGTATCCCGTGTCGATATCGGTGTTACATAGTATGCAGCGTTGCAAGAGCCCAGAAAAAAGGGATGGCATTAGAGCAAAACGGGCTCGGCTCGGTAGGCCAACCCACACTGCCTGCTAAATGGGGTAGGGCGGCTAAGTTTTTCAATCCATCTCAAAAGAAGAGCAAGGCGGGGCCGACTTATTTTTTGGCGGGTTGATGGCAGGCATAGGAGGACCGAGGCAGGTCAGTATAAAATTGGCTCGGGCTGGCAGGCCAACCCATCCAATCCGCCAAATGGGACGGGCAGTTTTTCAGTCTAATTTCAAAAGCGTGGCCGAATGAACTGGCTCATTTTTTTACGAATTGATGGTGGGATAAGATGAGATGGGGCGAGGCGAGCTCTCCAATTTGCCAGCTCTAGAGGCATGCCGGATTGAGAGAGTTGTTGGGTGGAGAGGGTGATTTTGATTTTTGGGACGAAAAGTATCCCATGGTTTGGCAAGGAAAAAATATTTTTTATTTTGTGCAGTGCCCTTAATTTTGTTTTGTCCCGTAATGTTTAGGGATTAACATTACAAGATAATTTTATCTTATAGATATATACGTGGAAATTTCATGTGGGCCATGTAAAAGAAAGAAAAACGAAAAAAATAAATATAATTTTTAATATTTTTATATATATGTCAAAAATAAAATTATCTCCTTAAAATGTTGGACAAAAAGTTTTCTGCTTTCCATTGTATTATGTTTAAACAAATCAAATGGACCCTTATATTTGTGAAATAGGATTTAAACTATTGATACAGCAAACATTTCAAACAAATAGGATTTAAATACAGCAAACATTTCAAACAAATATACAAGTTTAAACTTCTAACTATAAAAGGGGAACGTTAGACTATTCTGATTAGGAAAGAAAAAGATCTGAAATACAAGATGAGTTATCTTGTTTATCTAAATATTTTCTTCCAATGTGGTATCCAGATATATAACACAAAGTATCTAAATACATATTATACAATATCCAATATCTTTGAATCCATAAGCAATCGAATACCCACATAAGCCAAAAATACAGCAAAAATACTTCCTCACTCACATATTCATTGCTTAAATATGCAAAAGCAAACTAGATGGTACTTTAACCGAATCAATAATAGTACATGCATTCACATTATGATATCCCAAATGGAAAAATAGCAATTTATGGTGTATATTAAATTTATTTAACCAACACACAGAGCAACCCATCACATAGGTAACAATTTTGGAAACTTATGCAAGTTTCAAGCTTACTTCACTTCATCACAAATACATCGTTTCTGAAAGAAGCCATTGTCTCAAACAACCACAAGCATTTAATTTTTCAAGCAACATTATCCAATATACCTTCTAAAATTGAGCCTACAAGATGTTGTCCAATACTTGAACATTTAATAAGGTAACATACTCTTAATTCAAGTTTTCCCAAACTGTTTTAGGTACAACACCATGATTGATCATGACATGTATGATATATACATACATCACTACATAACATATCAAAATATAATCATAACCACATTATATCTCCATAACAGAATCATAACATCTAAATGCATGTAAAAACTCTGCCTATCAGCCATTAAACAATCATTTGATCTATCCTCCATTTCGGGGCAGATGTACATAAACCAACTCTCTTCTCTTGGGGTATATCCCATACTATCAAGCCCCCTAAAATAGTAACCCAAAAAGGGGTGAAAAAACTAAGTAAGCTGAAGAATCCCAAGTTTATTCCGTATTTTTGAATAGCAATATATGGATTCTTTCAAAAATCTTATTCCCTTTCCTTGCACAAGGTTAGTCCAAGATAAAGTAGACACAGTGCAAGAAAATATCTTCGCAATTTATTCACATAACAACCAATTGCACACAAATTTTCCATACGAACAAGCAATCACCACAATAAACACAATTGTTCACCATAAAGCACTTTCAATACAAGTGGGCAGCCCCACTTTTCCAAACAGCGGCACCAAGCTGGTTCTCCAAGGGGTTCATTCCTTATTCTTGCAGCATACACAATCAAGTCAACCACAATACTTCTACATTCAATTGCCCAATCAATCTTTCATGTGTATTTTAAATAAACAGTGTCGTAATAACAACTTCCCATTCACATTGCAAAAGAAACAAGCATTGTCTTAACCTTATTACACTGTAATATCCCTCGTAAAACCGCCAAGGTTATAAAGAAGATCCCTGGCAGCAAATTCAAATCAACATGGCAGTAACATAACAGCCTAGGTTCTTTGGCTTAGGTAAGCATTCAATCTAAATTAAATAAACATACAATGAAGTACTCACATATAGGGAACAAACTATTCAACAAACAATAGTTAGTATAATTTTCGTACCCAATGAAATACACACATTCAACATAACTAAATATCTAACAGTAATGAGGTATAATTAAAATCGAAAACCATAATAAATCGAAAACCATCCTTGGTTTAGAACTGCTCTCTTACTCTGCATTTTCTTTTGTCTAGTACATGCTATTCAAGTTGCAGTTATGACGCTACACACTAGGATTAAGTAGGAAATGGAGATGTTCCCTTCAAGTCAGTATCGCAGCATGGAGAGATAACACAATTGAGATATCTAGCTACAACTCTCATACAAATGAAAGAAAAATATGAAGCAATCTAATTATGATAAAACTGCATATGTTGTGATTTCTTTACATCCTATCAAAATGTTACATTGAAGTTTTCATCAATGGTTTGTGGCACATAGTGGTGTCATGGAAGTCTAGAAAAGCATAATCAAGCAATTGAGACTTGTCAGAATCTGTCATCCTTGCAAAGCCAAATGAGTTTGTCCAAGTCTCTATCGCACTATCAGTGGAAGGCAAAACCATCCTCTCAATTCCTAAGTGACACAATTGCTTCTCAAGCTCATTCATCAAGATGCTACACATTCCTTGTCTTCGAAACTGCCTCCTAGTGGCCACAAAAGGTATCTCTGCAACCTTTTGACCATAAATCCTTATGGTTGCAGCAGAAACCACATGATCATTACTCTCCATAATCACAGTGTAGAACCCACGAAAGTTCAAACGCTTATGTTCTGAACTTCTACTAAAAATAACATCTGATATAATATTTCTTCCGGTGAGAGCATCAATAATTGGATCAAAACACTCGTGGAATACACTAAGAGCCATACTCAGCTTGCTTTCAATTTGACTTAAGCTCTCAAGATCTTCGCAACAGTTATCACTTTTCACGGTCTTCAACAATGTCCAAGTTAGGTTATCCTCACCCACTGGAATTGGTTTTCCTATCATTTTCTGTAGACTGGAAAATATATCCCCACAATCAACACTGCAAAAGCTATTATTATTTGCGCATCCAAGGTGAAATTTGCTCTCGCATTGATAACAGAAGAGAAAACAGTTATCCGGATAATTATCTGCACAATCTTCTATGCATGAAGGTCGGTTGCAGATTTTGCAGCAGCATGGGGGGCAGAACCAATCACCATCAGGAACTTTCTCAAGACCAAGACAACTAAGGTGGAATGAGGATGGACATCGGTCACATAGCATTAGATTACCCCCATAACTACAAATGGAACAAATGTTGTTGTTCCTGTCTTCATAACCACTTTCGCTCTGCATCAGAACATCATTCTTTTTTTGTTGCGAACTCAGTGCTTCTCTTTTGCAATCTAACAGTGACCTTCCATCTTCCAAGAAGATACTGGCAGATGGTCTGTGCTTTGTACAATCAGCATGAGCCTCAAATTTAGCGATGGAGAAAACCGAACCACAACAATCACAAGCTATTCTTCCACAATGCAATAGCCTCCCATTTTTCACCACATTATTTCTACTGTAACAGAATACCTTGGATTCTGAATGCACCACATTGTTGTCTATCAGCCAAGAGATGATTGTTCGTTGATTCCCAGAACTTTGTGCCTCATCCCCATTCCTTACCCTTTCGCTCGATCGGAGGACCTTACCAGCTCTTTTACCACCTACGAGACTCATGGGTTGAGAGTATTCATCATCTGACACTTGCTTTCTTTTCTTGCATTTTCTTGGATGCACCCTTGCTTTCTTGCATTTTCTTGGCTGCTTCTGTTCCTGTGCAGAAGATGAAATTGCAATGGTTAGATTTTTTGAAAATGCGTGACACTTAATATAATTAATATCTACAAAAAAATTGAAATTTGAGGACAGCAAATCATAACTATAACAAAATTAAGAAACAACAAACTAATGAATCGTTGGTTGAAAGGAAATTTATTACCAGGAACAACAAAATTTAAAAGGAATTTATAAAAGGAAATTAAGAAACAGCAAATCATATAATTAATAGATTGTTTCTTTTTGCAATCTTTAAGGAAGTATAATGAGATAATTAAAGAAAACTGTACCGGCACTGCATAAGGTTGGAGGGTCTTTGTCGGAGTCCACTCAT